>NC_052311.1:74507271-74597271 GCF_016432855.1 Salvelinus namaycush
ATCCTTCTGCCTATCTAGTGACTTCCCTGCTCATCCTAACCATCTCCTGTTAGTAGTATTCTGTTGTCAGTATGATCCAACATCTCCTGTTAGTTAGTATTCTGTCCTGTCAGTATTGATCCAACAGTACACATCTCCTGTTAGTTAGTATTCTGTCCTGTCAGTATTGATCCAGTAGTACACATCTCCTGTTAGTATTCTGTCCTGTCAGTATTGATCCAGCAGTACACATCTCCTGTTAGTTAGTATTCTGTCCTGTCAGTATTGATCCAACAGTACACATCTCCTGTTAGTTAGTATTCTGTCCTGTCAGTATTGATCCAACATCTCCTGTTAGTTAGTATTCTGTCCTGTCAGTATTGATCCAACAGTACACATCTCCTGTTAGTTAGTATTCTGTCCTGTTAGTATTGATCCAACAGTACACATCACCTGTTAGTTAGTATTCTGTCCTGTCAGTATTGATCCAACATCTCCTGTTAGTTAGTATTCTGTCCTGTCAGTATTGATCCAACAGTACACATCTCCTGTTAGTTAGTATTCTGTCCTGTCAGTATTGATCCAACAGTACACATCTCCTGTTAGTTAGTATTCTGTCCTGTCAGTATTGATCCAGCAGTACACATCTCCTGTTAGTTAGTATTCTGTCCTGTCAGTATTGATCCAACAGTACACATCTCCTGTTAGTTAGTATTCTGTCCTGTCAGTATTGATCCAACATCTCCTGTTAGTTAGTATTCTGTCCTGTCAGTATTGATCCAGCAGTACACATCTCCTGTTAGTTAGTATTCTGTCCTGTCAGTATTGATCCAACATCTCCTGTTAGTTAGTATTCTGTCCTGTCAGTATTGATCCAGTAGTACACATCTCCTGTTAGTTAGTATTCTGTCCTGTCAGTATTGATCCAGTAGTACACATCTCCTGTTAGTTAGTATTCTGTCCTGTCAGTATTGATCCAGCATCTCCTGTTAGTTAGTATTCTGTCCTGTCAGTATTGATCCAACAGTACACATCTCCTGTTAGTTAGTATTCTGTCCTGTCAGTATTGATCCAGCATCTCCTGTTAGTTAGTATTCTGTCCTGTCAGTATTGATCCAACATCTCCTGTTAGTTAGTATTCTGTCCTGTCAGTATTGATCCAGCAGTACACATCTCCTGTTAGTTAGTATTCTGTCCTGTCAGTATTGATCCAGCAGTACACATCACCTGTTAGTTAGTATTCTGTCCTGTTAGTATTGATCCAACAGTACACATCTCCTGTTAGTTAGTATTCTGTCCTGTCAGTATTGATCCAGTAGTACACATCTCCTGTTAGTTAGTATTCTGTCCTGTCAGTATTGATCCAACATCTCCTGTTAGTTAGTATTCTGTCCTGTTAATATTGGAGGTTTGATGCAGCAGTACACAGTTCTGTCCTCATTTTTGTTTTTGTTTTGTTTTGGTAACGCAATAAAGCAAGAGAGAAAAAAACACAAACAAGATAAAGATCACTTCATCTTTTATGCAAACTAGTATTGAAATGATGTGTTGAATTCAAATGCAGCGTTGACACATTACACTCAGTGAAGTGTGTTTTGTGTCTGTGGATTGAACTTGACATCCCAGTCTACTGTGAGAGAGTATCAGAAGGTGTTGGTGATAGCAGTGATGGCGTCTCGTATGAGTAGATATCTGTGCTCTTTCCAGATGACTCCCAGGTCCAAGAGGAAAAGCATCCACAGCAGAATGCTCCGTCCAGTGTCTCGAGCCTTCGGTGAGTCTCCTCGACCAAGCAGAGCGTTAGTATCAGATCAACGTTGTGACGTGTGGACCGGGACAGATTGTTGTTGTGTTACTACTACCTGTACTAGAAGCTGATAAATAATGAACTAGATAATATACCTCTAGTTTTAGGTTCTGACAGAGAGCTGGTCTAGATAACATACCTCTAGTTTTAGGTTCTGACAGAGAGCTGGTTTAGATAACATACCTCTAGTTTTAGGTTCTGACAGAGAGCTGGTTTAGATAACATACCTCTAGTTTTAGGTTCTGACAGAGAGCTGGTTTAGATAACATACCTCTAGTTTTAGGTTCTGACAGAGAGCTGGTTTAGATAACATACCTCTAGTTTTAGGTTCTGACAGAGAGCTGGTCTAGATAACATCCCTCTAGTTTTAGGTTCTGACAGAGAGCTGGTCTAGATAACATACCTCTAGTTTTAGGTTCTGACAGAGAGCTGGTTTAGATAACATACCTCTAGTTTTAGGTTCTGACAGAGAGCTGGTTTAGATAACATACCTCTAGTTTTAGGTTCTGACAGAGAGCTGGCTTCTTTTTTTATATAACTATGTTTTAGATAGAAGAAGACATTTATAAATGCAGAAATGTGTTTTGTGAAGTGTGTTTCCTGACATAGTGTTACTAGTAAGATAATAAACGTATGAGTTAACTAAATATGATACATATGAACTGCAAAATGCTTACTTATTCATAATTGTCTCACCATGTACAGTATGTAATCCTCTGACCTGTCTATAACCTGTGACCTATGACCTTGTAGAGATGGAGTTTGACCTTGACAAGGCCCTGGAAGATGTTCCTATCCACACAGAGGACCCTCCTGCTCCTACCCTCTCTAGGTTAGAGAAGAGAGGGGCCATGGGAGAACTGCCCTCAGACGAGGCCAAGAAGCTGCAGCACTTCACCAAACTACGGCCTCGCAGGAACAAGAAGATGCAGTCCAGTAAGATACCGGTGAGTAGCACCACTGTGATTTACTGGTGGGGAAATGAGCAGGACAGCAACAGTCCGTAAGGTAGATGTCAATGATTTAGTTCTAACAAGAACCCCAGAGTAAGAACCTTTTGGAGTATTGTGTTTATTTTACAGCAAAGTTTTACTCTTGTTCTCAAACACACAACTAGTCCTCTCTTACTTTATGAAGTAGTTTATCTGGTATGGTGTTATAACAACCCTGTATTGGCATGGTGTTATAACAACCCTGTAGTGTCATGGTGTTGTAACAACCCTGTAGTGGTATGGTGTTATAACAACCCTGTAGTGGTATGGTGTTATAACAACCCTGTAGTGGTATGGTGTTATAACAACCCTGTAGTGGCATGGTGTTATAACAACCCTGTATTGTCATGGTGTTATAACAACCCTGTAGTGGTATGGTGTTATAACAACCCTGTATTGTCATGGTGTTATAACAACCCTGTATTGTCATGGTGTTATAACAACCCTGTATTGTCATGGTGTTATAACAACCCTGTAGTGGCATGGTGTTATAACAACCCTGTATTGTCATGGTGTTATAACAACCCTGTAGTGGTATGGTGTTATAACAACCCTGTAGTGGTATGGTGTTATAACAACCCTGTAGTGGTATGGTGTTATAACAACCCTGTATTGTCATGGTGTTATAACAACCCTGTAGTGGTATGGTGTTATAACAACCCTGTAGTGGTATGGTGTTATAACAACCCTGTAGTGGTATGGTGTTATAACAACCCTGTAGTGGTATGGTGTTATAACAACCCTGTAGTGGTATGGTGTTATAACAACCCTGTAGTGGTATGATGTTATAACAACCCTGTAGTGTCATGGTGTTATGACAACCCTGTATTGGTATGGTGTTATAACAACCCTGTATTGGTATGGTGTTATAACAACCCTGTATTGTCATGGTGTTATAACAACCCTGTAGTGGTATGGTGTTATAACAACCCTGTATTGGCATGGTGTTATAACAACCCTGTAGTGTCATGGTGTTATAACAACCCTGTATTGGTATGGTGTTATAACAACCCTGTAGTGGTATGGTGTTATAACAACCCTGTAGTGGTATGGTGTTATAACAACCCTGTATTGGTATGGTGTTATAACAACCCTGTATTGGTATGGTGTTATAACAACCCTGTATTGTCATGGTGTTATAACAACCCTGTAGTGGTATGGTGTTATAACAACCCTGTATTGGCATGGTGTTATAACAACCCTGTAGTGTCATGGTGTTATAACAACCCTGTATTGGTATGGTGTTATAACAACCCTGTAGTGGTATGGTGTTATAACAACCCTGTAGTGGTATGGTGTTATAACAACCCTGTATTGTCATGGTGTTATAACAACCCTGTAGTGGCATGGTGTTATAACAACCCTGTATTGTCATGGTGTTATAACAACCCTGTAATGGTATGGTGTTATAACAACCCTGTAGTGTCATGGTGTTATAACAACCCTGTAGTGGCATGGTGTTATAACAACCCTGTATTGTCATGGTGTTATAACAACCCTGTATTGTGATGGTGTTATAACAACCCTGTAGTGTCATGGTGTTATAACAACCCTGTAGTGTCATGGTGTTATAACAACCCTGTATTGTCATGGTGTTATAACAACCCTGTAGTGGTATGGTGTTATAACAACCCTGTAGTGTCATGGTGTTATAACAACCCTGTAGTGTCATGGTGTTATAACAACCCTGTAGTGGTATGGTGTTATAACAACCCTGTATTGTCATGGTGTTATAACAACCCTGTAGTGTCATGGTGTTATAACAACCCTGTAGTGGTATGGTGTTATAACAACCCTGTAGTGGTATGGTGTTATAACAACCCTGTAGTGGTATGGTGTTATAACAACCCTGTATTGTCATGGTGTTATAACAACCCTGTAGTGGTATGGTGTTATAACAACCCTGTAGTGGTATGGTGTTATAACAACCCTGTAGTGGTATGGTGTTATAACAACCCTGTAGTGGTATGGTGTTATAACAACCCTGTATTGGTATGGTGTTATAACAACCCTGTATTGGTATGGTGTTATAACAACCCTGTATTGTCATGGTGTTATAACAACCCTGTAGTGGTATGGTGTTATAACAACCCTGTATTGGCATGGTGTTATAACAACCCTGTAGTGTCATGGTGTTATAACAACCCTGTATTGGTATGGTGTTATAACAACCCTGTAGTGGTATGGTGTTATAACAACCCTGTAGTGGTATGGTGTTATAACAACCCTGTATTGTCATGGTGTTATAACAACCCTGTAGTGGCATGGTGTTATAACAACCCTGTATTGTCATGGTGTTATAACAACCCTGTAATGGTATGGTGTTATAACAACCCTGTAGTGTCATGGTGTTATAACAACCCTGTAGTGGCATGGTGTTATAACAACCCTGTATTGTCATGGTGTTATAACAACCCTGTATTGTGATGGTGTTATAACAACCCTGTAGTGTCATGGTGTTATAACAACCCTGTAGTGTCATGGTGTTATAACAACCCTGTATTGTCATGGTGTTATAACAACCCTGTAGTGGTATGGTGTTATAACAACCCTGTAGTGTCATGGTGTTATAACAACCCTGTAGTGTCATGGTGTTATAACAACCCTGTAGTGGTATGGTGTTATAACAACCCTGTATTGTCATGGTGTTATAACAACCCTGTAGTGTCATGGTGTTATAACAACCCTGTAGTGGTATGGTGTTATAACAACCCTGTAGTGGTATGGTGTTATAACAACCCTGTAGTGGTATGGTGTTATAACAACCCTGTATTGTCATGGTGTTATAACAACCCTGTAGTGTCATGGTGTTATAACAACCCTGTAGTGTCATGGTGTTATAACAACCCTGTATTGTCATGGTGTTATAACAACCCTGTAGTGTCATGGTGTTATAACAACCCTGTAGTGGTATGGTGTTATAACAACCCTGTATTGTGATGGTGTTATAACAACCCTGTAGTGGTATGGTGTTATAACAACCCTGTATTGTCATGGTGTTATAACAACCCTGTAGTGTCATGGTGTTATAACAACCCTGTAGTGGTATGGTGTTATAACAACCCTGTAGTGTCATGGTGTTATAACAACCCTGTATTGTCATGGTGTTATAACAACCCTGTATTGTCATGGTGTTATAACAACCCTGTATTGTGATGGTGTTATAACAACCCTGTAGTGGTATGGTGTTATAACAACCCTGTATTGTCATGGTGTTATAACAACCCTGTAGTGGTATGGTGTTATAACAACCCTGTAGTGGTATGGTGTTATAACAACCCTGTATTGTCATATGTGTTATAACAACCCTGTAGTGGTATGGTGTTATAACAACCCTGTAGTGGTATGGTGTTATAACAACCCTGTATTGTCATGGTGTTATAAAAACCCTGTATTGTCATGGTGTTATAACAACCCTGTAGTGGTATGGTGTTATAACAACCCTGTAGTGGCATGGTGTTATAACAACCCTGTAGTGGTATGGTGTTATAACAACCCTGTAGTGTCATGGTGTTATAACAACCCTGTATTGTCATGGTGTTATAACAACCCTGTAGTGGTATGGTGTTATAACAACCCTGTATTGTCATGGTGTTATAACAACCCTGTATTGTCATGGTGTTATAACAACCCTGTAGTGGTATGGTGTTATAACAACCCTGTAATGGTATGGTGTTATAACAACCCTGTATTGTCATGGTGTTATAACAACCCTGTAGTGTCATGGTGTTATAACAACCCTGTAGTGGTATGGTGTTATAACAACCCTGTAGTGGTATGGTGTTATAACAACCCTGTAGTGTCATGATGTTATAACAACCCTGTAGTGGCATGGTGTTATAACAACCCTGTAGTGGTATGGTGTTATAACAACCCTGTATTGTCATGGTGTTATAACAACCCTGTAGTGTCATGGTGTTATAACAACCCTGTAGTGGTATGGTGTTATAACAACCCTGTAGTGGTATGGTGTTATAACAACCCTGTAGTGTCATGGTGTTATAACAACCCTGTAATGGTATGGTGTTATAACAACCCTGTAGTGTCATGGTGTTATAACAACCCTGTAGTGGCATGGTGTTATAACAACCCTGTATTGTCATGGTGTTATAACAACCCTGTATTGTGATGGTGTTATAACAACCCTGTAGTGTCATGGTGTTATAACAACCCTGTAGTGTCATGGTGTTATAACAACCCTGTATTGTCATGGTGTTATAACAACCCTGTAGTGGTATGGTGTTATAACAACCCTGTAGTGTCATGGTGTTATAACAACCCTGTAGTGTCATGGTGTTATAACAACCCTGTAGTGGTATGGTGTTATAACAACCCTGTATTGTCATGGTGTTATAACAACCCTGTAGTGTCATGGTGTTATAACAACCCTGTAGTGGTATGGTGTTATAACAACCCTGTAGTGGTATGGTGTTATAACAACCCTGTAGTGGTATGGTGTTATAACAACCCTGTAGTGTCATGGTGTTATAACAACCCTGTAGTGGTATGGTGTTATAACAACCCTGTATTGGTATGGTGTTATAACAACCCTGTATTGGTATGGTGTTATAACAACCCTGTATTGTCATGGTGTTATAACAACCCTGTAGTGGTATGGTGTTATAACAACCCTGTATTGGCATGGTGTTATAACAACCCTGTAGTGTCATGGTGTTATAACAACCCTGTATTGGTATGGTGTTATAACAACCCTGTAGTGGTATGGTGTTATAACAACCCTGTAGTGGTATGGTGTTATAACAACCCTGTATTGTCATGGTGTTATAACAACCCTGTAGTGGCATGGTGTTATAACAACCCTGTATTGTCATGGTGTTATAACAACCCTGTAATGGTATGGTGTTATAACAACCCTGTAGTGTCATGGTGTTATAACAACCCTGTAGTGGCATGGTGTTATAACAACCCTGTATTGTCATGGTGTTATAACAACCCTGTATTGTGATGGTGTTATAACAACCCTGTAGTGTCATGGTGTTATAACAACCCTGTAGTGTCATGGTGTTATAACAACCCTGTATTGTCATGGTGTTATAACAACCCTGTAGTGGTATGGTGTTATAACAACCCTGTAGTGTCATGGTGTTATAACAACCCTGTAGTGTCATGGTGTTATAACAACCCTGTAGTGGTATGGTGTTATAACAACCCTGTATTGTCATGGTGTTATAACAACCCTGTAGTGTCATGGTGTTATAACAACCCTGTAGTGGTATGGTGTTATAACAACCCTGTAGTGGTATGGTGTTATAACAACCCTGTAGTGGTATGGTGTTATAACAACCCTGTATTGTCATGGTGTTATAACAACCCTGTAGTGGTATGGTGTTATAACAACCCTGTAGTGGTATGGTGTTATAACAACCCTGTAGTGGTATGGTGTTATAACAACCCTGTAGTGGTATGGTGTTATAACAACCCTGTATTGGTATGGTGTTATAACAACCCTGTATTGGTATGGTGTTATAACAACCCTGTATTGTCATGGTGTTATAACAACCCTGTAGTGGTATGGTGTTATAACAACCCTGTATTGGCATGGTGTTATAACAACCCTGTAGTGTCATGGTGTTATAACAACCCTGTATTGGTATGGTGTTATAACAACCCTGTAGTGGTATGGTGTTATAACAACCCTGTAGTGGTATGGTGTTATAACAACCCTGTATTGTCATGGTGTTATAACAACCCTGTAGTGGCATGGTGTTATAACAACCCTGTATTGTCATGGTGTTATAACAACCCTGTAATGGTATGGTGTTATAACAACCCTGTAGTGTCATGGTGTTATAACAACCCTGTAGTGGCATGGTGTTATAACAACCCTGTATTGTCATGGTGTTATAACAACCCTGTATTGTGATGGTGTTATAACAACCCTGTAGTGTCATGGTGTTATAACAACCCTGTAGTGTCATGGTGTTATAACAACCCTGTATTGTCATGGTGTTATAACAACCCTGTAGTGGTATGGTGTTATAACAACCCTGTAGTGTCATGGTGTTATAACAACCCTGTAGTGTCATGGTGTTATAACAACCCTGTAGTGGTATGGTGTTATAACAACCCTGTATTGTCATGGTGTTATAACAACCCTGTAGTGTCATGGTGTTATAACAACCCTGTAGTGGTATGGTGTTATAACAACCCTGTAGTGGTATGGTGTTATAACAACCCTGTAGTGGTATGGTGTTATAACAACCCTGTATTGTCATGGTGTTATAACAACCCTGTATTGTCATGGTGTTATAACAACCCTGTATTGTCATGGTGTTATAACAACCCTGTATTGTCATGGCGTTATAACAACCCTGTATTGGTATGGTGTTATAACAACCCTGTAGTTGTATAGTGTTATAACAACCCTGTATTGTGATGGTGTTATAACAACCCTGTAGTGTCATGGTGTTATAACAACCCTGTAGTGTCATGGTGTTATAACAACCCTGTATTGTCATGGTGTTATAACAACCCTGTAGTGTCATGGTGTTATAACAACCCTGTATTGTCATGGTGTTATAACAACCCTGTAGTGTCATGGTGTTATAACAACCCTGTAGTGGTATGGTGTTATAACAACCCTGTATTGTGATGGTGTTATAACAACCCTGTAGTGGTATGGTGTTATAACAACCCTGTATTGTCATGGTGTTATAACAACCCTGTAGTGTCATGGTGTTATAACAACCCTGTAGTGGTATGGTGTTATAACAACCCTGTAGTGTCATGGTGTTATAACAACCCTGTATTGTCATGGTGTTATAACAACCCTGTATTGTCATGGTGTTATAACAACCCTGTATTGTGATGGTGTTATAACAACCCTGTAGTGGTATGGTGTTATAACAACCCTGTATTGTCATGGTGTTATAACAACCCTGTAGTGGTATGGTGTTATAACAACCCTGTAGTGGTATGGTGTTATAACAACCCTGTATTGTCATATGTGTTATAACAACCCTGTAGTGGTATGGTGTTATAACAACCCTGTAGTGGTATGGTGTTATAACAACCCTGTATTGTCATGGTGTTATAAAAACCCTGTATTGTCATGGTGTTATAACAACCCTGTAGTGGTATGGTGTTATAACAACCCTGTAGTGGCATGGTGTTATAACAACCCTGTAGTGGTATGGTGTTATAACAACCCTGTAGTGTCATGGTGTTATAACAACCCTGTATTGTCATGGTGTTATAACAACCCTGTAGTGGTATGGTGTTATAACAACCCTGTATTGTCATGGTGTTATAACAACCCTGTATTGTCATGGTGTTATAACAACCCTGTAGTGGTATGGTGTTATAACAACCCTGTAATGGTATGGTGTTATAACAACCCTGTATTGTCATGGTGTTATAACAACCCTGTAGTGTCATGGTGTTATAACAACCCTGTAGTGGTATGGTGTTATAACAACCCTGTAGTGGTATGGTGTTATAACAACCCTGTAGTGTCATGATGTTATAACAACCCTGTAGTGGCATGGTGTTATAACAACCCTGTAGTGGTATGGTGTTATAACAACCCTGTATTGTCATGGTGTTATAACAACCCTGTAGTGTCATGGTGTTATAACAACCCTGTAGTGGTATGGTGTTATAACAACCCTGTAGTGGTATGGTGTTATAACAACCCTGTAGTGTCATGGTGTTATAACAACCCTGTAATGGTATGGTGTTATAACAACCCTGTAGTGTCATGGTGTTATAACAACCCTGTAGTGGCATGGTGTTATAACAACCCTGTATTGTCATGGTGTTATAACAACCCTGTATTGTGATGGTGTTATAACAACCCTGTAGTGTCATGGTGTTATAACAACCCTGTAGTGTCATGGTGTTATAACAACCCTGTATTGTCATGGTGTTATAACAACCCTGTAGTGGTATGGTGTTATAACAACCCTGTAGTGTCATGGTGTTATAACAACCCTGTAGTGTCATGGTGTTATAACAACCCTGTAGTGGTATGGTGTTATAACAACCCTGTATTGTCATGGTGTTATAACAACCCTGTAGTGTCATGGTGTTATAACAACCCTGTAGTGGTATGGTGTTATAACAACCCTGTAGTGGTATGGTGTTATAACAACCCTGTAGTGGTATGGTGTTATAACAACCCTGTATTGTCATGGTGTTATAACAACCCTGTAGTGGTATGGTGTTATAACAACCCTGTAGTGGTATGGTGTTATAACAACCCTGTAGTGGTATGGTGTTATAACAACCCTGTAGTGGTATGGTGTTATAACAACCCTGTATTGGTATGGTGTTATAACAACCCTGTATTGGTATGGTGTTATAACAACCCTGTATTGTCATGGTGTTATAACAACCCTGTAGTGGTATGGTGTTATAACAACCCTGTATTGGCATGGTGTTATAACAACCCTGTAGTGTCATGGTGTTATAACAACCCTTTATTGGTATGGTGTTATAACAACCCTGTAGTGGTATGGTGTTATAACAACCCTGTAGTGGTATGGTGTTATAACAACCCTGTATTGTCATGGTGTTATAACAACCCTGTAGTGGCATGGTGTTATAACAACCCTGTATTGTCATGGTGTTATAACAACCCTGTAATGGTATGGTGTTATAACAACCCTGTAGTGTCATGGTGTTATAACAACCCTGTAGTGGCATGGTGTTATAACAACCCTGTATTGTCATGGTGTTATAACAACCCTGTATTGTGATGGTGTTATAACAACCCTGTAGTGTCATGGTGTTATAACAACCCTGTAGTGTCATGGTGTTATAACAACCCTGTATTGTCATGGTGTTATAACAACCCTGTAGTGGTATGGTGTTATAACAACCCTGTAGTGTCATGGTGTTATAACAACCCTGTAGTGTCATGGTGTTATAACAACCCTGTAGTGGTATGGTGTTATAACAACCCTGTATTGTCATGGTGTTATAACAACCCTGTAGTGTCATGGTGTTATAACAACCCTGTAGTGGTATGGTGTTATAACAACCCTGTAGTGGTATGGTGTTATAACAACCCTGTAGTGGTATGGTGTTATAACAACCCTGTATTGTCATGGTGTTATAACAACCCTGTATTGTCATGGTGTTATAACAACCCTGTATTGTCATGGTGTTATAACAACCCTGTATTGTCATGGCGTTATAACAACCCTGTATTGGTATGGTGTTATAACAACCCTGTAGTTGTATAGTGTTATAACAACCCTGTATTGTGATGGTGTTATAACAACCCTGTATTGTAATGGTGTTATAACAACCCTGTAGTGTCATGGTGTTATAACAACCCTGTAGTGTCATGGTGTTATAACAACCCTGTATTGTCATGGTGTTATAACAACCCTGTAGTGTCATGGTGTTATAACAACCCTGTATTGTCATGGTGTTATAACAACCCTGTAGTGTCATGGTGTTATAACAACCCTGTAGTGGTATGGTGTTATAACAACCCTGTATTGTGATGGTGTTATAACAACCCTGTAGTGGTATGGTGTTATAACAACCCTGTATTGTCATGGTGTTATAACAACCCTGTAGTGTCATGGTGTTATAACAACCCTGTAGTGGTATGGTGTTATAACAACCCTGTAGTGTCATGGTGTTATAACAACCCTGTATTGTCATGGTGTTATAACAACCCTGTATTGTCATGGTGTTATAACAACCCTGTATTGTGATGGTGTTATAACAACCCTGTAGTGGTATGGTGTTATAACAACCCTGTATTGTCATGGTGTTATAACAACCCTGTAGTGGTATGGTGTTATAACAACCCTGTAGTGGTATGGTGTTATAACAACCCTGTATTGTCATATGTGTTATAACAACCCTGTAGTGGTATGGTGTTATAACAACCCTGTAGTGGTATGGTGTTATAACAACCCTGTATTGTCATGGTGTTATAACAACCCTGTATTGTCATGGTGTTATAACAACCCTGTAGTGGTATGGTGTTATAACAACCCTGTAGTGGCATGGTGTTATAACAACCCTGTAGTGGTATGGTGTTATAACAACCCTGTAGTGTCATGGTGTTATAACAACCCTGTATTGTCATGGTGTTATAACAACCCTGTAGTGGTATGGTGTTATAACAACCCTGTATTGTCATGGTGTTATAACAACCCTGTATTGTCATGGTGTTATAACAACCCTGTAGTGGTATGGTGTTATAACAACCCTGTAGTGGTATGGTGTTATAACAACCCTGTATTGTCATGGTGTTATAACAACCCTGTAGTGTCATGGTGTTATAACAACCCTGTAGTGGTATGGTGTTATAACAACCCTGTAGTGGTATGGTGTTATAACAACCCTGTAGTGTCATGATGTTATAACAACCCTGTAGTGGCATGGTGTTATAACAACCCTGTATTCTTACTTCACAGCAGATCAGCAGCACCACGTCTCAGGACGGAGAGCAGAACGGCCTGCATGGAAGGGTTGATGAGGGGGTGGACGAGTTCTTCTCCAAGAAAGTCACCAAGATGTACTCCAGGTAAACCTTACGACTCATCACTATGAACAGTTACTTGTCCTCTTGCTCTTTCATCCATGTTTATATTGAAAAGGTTAACTTTCTCTGTCTCCCTCTCTCTCTCACTCCACCCTCTCTCCGTCTCTCACTCCTCTCTTTCGCTCTCCCTCTCTCTCTCACTCCCCCCTCTCTCCGTCTCTCACTCCTCTCTTTCGCTCTCCCTCTCTCTCTCACTCCACCCTCTCTCCGTCTCTCACTCCTCTCTTTCGCTCTCCCTCTCTCTCTCACTCCCCCCTCTCTCCATATCTCACTCCCCCCTCTCTCCGTCTCTCACTCCTCTCTTTCGCTCTCCCTCTCTCTCTCACTCCCCCCTCTCTCCTTCCCCCTCCTTCCCCCTCTCAGACGTTCCCTAAAGACTTCAGACTCCCAGGATGGGGAGAAGAAGAAGAGTAAAGGAGGTTTCCTCAACCTCATCAAGTCTCGCACCTCCAAGTCTTCAGACAAAGACAAGTCAGAGAAGTCTACTCCAGCTCCAGCCCTAACCCCAGCTCCAGTAACCACCGTCCCCGAGGGGCCTTCCTCCCCTAAGACCTCCCTGAAGAGCCAAGCTCCAGAACCACCAACCAAGGTCAAGGAGGCCAAGACCCAGCCCACTCATCCCAGCCAGATCACCCAACCTTTGGACTGCAGCAGCAGCTCAGAGCGGTCTGAGGAGCTACGGACCCCAGACTCCATGGATGAGGTGTCAGAGGGGGACAGTAAGGGTAGTCCCCAGGGAGGGAGGCGCTACGGGGTGCAGGTGATGGGGACTGGACTCCTGGCGGAGATGAAGGCCAAGCAGGAGAGACGGACCTTCGGATCACATAAGGTCAGTCTGGTGAATCAAAAGTAATATATTACTGTAACTACATATGTCTACTGGGGAATCAAAAGTAATATATTACTGTAACTACATATGTCTGTACTGGTGAATCAAAAATAATATATTACTGTAACTTCATCTGTCTGTACTGGTGAAGCAAAAGTAATATATTACTGTAACTACATCAGTCAGTACTGGTGAATCAAAAGTAATATATTACTGTAACTACATCCGTCAGTGCTGGAGAATCAAAAATAATATATTACTGTAACTGTCTGAACTGGTTTATATATTGAACAAAAATATAAACACAGTTTAAACTATTTTACTGAGTTACAATTTATAACAGGAAATCATTCCATTGAAATTAAATGAATTAGGCCCTACTGTTGAAGCACCTTTGGCAACGATTACAGCCTCGAGTCGTCTTGGGTATGACGCTACAAGCTTGGCACACCTGTATTTGGGGAGTTTCTCCCATTTTTCTCTGCAGATCCTCTCAAGCTCTGTCAGGTTGGATGGGGAGTGTCGCTGCCCAGCTATTTACAGCAGGTTTTCATCAAGGATCTCTCTGTACTTTGCTCTGTTCATCTTTCCCTCGATTCTGAAAAACATCCCCACAGCATGATGCTGCCACCACCATGGTTCACGGTAGGGATGGTGCCAGGTTTCCTCCAGACGTGACGCTTGGCTTCAACAAACCAGAGAATCTTGTTTCTCATGGTCTGAGAATCCTTTAGGTGGCTTTTGGCAAACTCCAAGCGGCCTGTCATGTGCCATCTGTTGGCGGGGTCATGGTGCTGGGCTGTATGGTTGGACCTCAGCCCAGTCACTCTGTTACACTACAGCGCCACCTGCTGCAGGAAATAAATACAGCACAACACTTATTGTATTCTAAGAGCTAGCCGGGACGCTAAGTAGCTAGGAGACAGTAACGTCCACAGTATTAGTAGGTTGATCTATAGTAGATGCTGTGACTGAACCCAGGGTTGTCTGTCTGTCTTCCCCAGGACCAGTACGACCAGTCGTCCAGTCCGGACAGCAGTGGCAGCGGTGAGTTCATCTCTACTGGTTTGTTTATGTTTACAGAGTGGGAATCACATGACGTGGGAGACTGTATTTCCTGAACCACAGATGTGTAGTGATTCACCTTGACTGCCTTTGATTTAGACTGTCACATTGAAGCTTATCTTGGACATGAACTCATGCATGTGTGTTTGCATGTGACCGTGACTGAAGGTAATGAAGTTAGCACAGTTAGTGACTGAAGGAGAAGACTCGTTTTGTGAATCATTTGTGTATCATTTGTGTGACTTGTTGCCTTCTGTGTGTCCCGTGAATGGCCATGTGTGCCCGACTATATAGCCTCAATACTGTTATTTTATTGTTGCTGCTTAATTATTTGTTATTTATCTATTTTTCTTATTTTTTAATTTAATTTATTATTTTTTTACCTCAGTTTATTTTAGTAAATACTTTCTTAACACTTATTTTTCTTAAATCTGCGTTGTTGGTTAAGGGCTTGTTAGTAAACATTTCACTGTATGGTCTACCTATACCTGTTGTATTCAGCACATGTGACAAATAACATTTTGATTTGATTATGTGTGTGTGTGTGTGTGTGAGCAGTGAAGGGCCAGCCTATCCCAACAGAGAGCAGGTCTCCGGGTGTCTCCAAGGCAGAGGGGGTGGTGGTCGTCGGCTCCCCAGAGAAGAGCCCTCGTGGTGGGGAGGCCAAACCAGAGACGGTCCCTAGGAACCGCATTACCTCCAGTTCCAGTCCTAAGCCCCCTCTTCAGGGCACCAAGCCAGCCCTCGCTGCCCGACCCTCCATCCTTCAGAAGCCGCGCACCAGCAGTAGCAGGAGCATAGGTAGGCCTGTAATATGGAGCATTGAGATGTACACATATACTGGATATTCTTATATCCTTCCATTAGTGTGGATAACAGCCAGGAGAATTGGTAGACAGAGCATAACATTTGGTCCACCAGCCACTGTGGCAGGTAGATTAAAAAAATCTACCAGCCAAAATGTTTTTATTTCATTTAAAATTACACTAACAAAACACACACAAAAAAACAGATGAGCCTTTGTTGTAATGCTTCTTAAACAGCACATGTATTACTAGTAAGAAGTAACTAATGTGGTTTATTGAATAATAATTTCCCCCCCCCCCTTAAGGGCGGGAGGTTACCGTGGTAGCGTGATGTCAGTCGTGTTAGTGCCGGTGAGAGTCTGACTAGTAGCAGCGTCTCTTCTCTAGCTGTTGAAACTCAAACAGAGAAAAACAACATGGCTTGTGAACAAAACTATGTACATAGTCAAGAAACACAAGGATAAAGTCTGTCTTCAGTAGACTTTAGTTTCACGTAAATTAGACCAACTTGTATGCCTTGTCCGCAGCGTTTCTAAAAATGAATATTTCCCTCAGCTCTTCACCCCAGCCAGGAAGTGTTGCAGCGCGAGGTGGAATAGACTATATAGGATTTGTAGTTCTTTGACTTTGTGCAATTAATTTACCAGCTATGAAACAAAATGGCCGTAAAATACTTTGAAAACAGCCACTGCAGCATTTAGTTGACTATAAATGTGATCATACTTGACTATTTTTATTCCCAAATGCACTGTGGAGCCAAACACCCGCCACAGTGGCCGGTGAGATAGACTCACATTTGGCAGGTGGTGTGTGTTAATTCTAGGCCCTGTTGGTAGAGTATGGAGCATTTACATAACACAGATTGATACTGTATTTGTGTTTTATTCCTGTGGTATAGTGAACAGCCAGGAGCATAGATACAGTATGGATCAGATTAACACAATATATATATGTTTTATTCCTGTGGAATGGAGGACAGGAGCATAGATACAGTATAACGTGGCTGGAGACAACAACGCTGAATAAATGAGGCCATGTCTGATCACTAGGAGCAGCAAGCAGTGGCCTTATCACTGTAGAGTATGGAGAATCACCACCTGCCAGGACCATAGACTGGGTTCATTGGGTGTGGACTTACGCCCCGAGGGTGGATACTGGGACACTATCTAGTCCCTGGATGTTAAAGATCTAGAACTATCTAGCCCCTGGATGTTAAAGATCTAGAACTATCTAGCCCCTGGATGTTAAAGATCTAAAACTATCTAGCCCCTGGATGTTAAAGATCTAGAACTATCTAGCCCCTGGATGTTAAAGATCTAGAACTATCTAGCCCCTGGATGTTAAAGATCTAGAACTATCTAGCCCCTGGATGTTAAAGATCTAGAACTATCTAGTCCCTGGATGTTAAAGATCTAGAACTATCTAGCCCCTGGATGTTAAAGATCTAGAACTATCTAGCCCCTGGATGTTAAACATGTATAACTATCTAGCCCCTGGATGTTAAAGCTGTTAAAGATCTAGAACTATCTAGCCCCTGGATGTTAAAGATCTAGAACTATCTAGCCCCTGGATGTTAAACATGTAGAACTATCTAGCCCCTGGATGTTAAAGCTGTTAAACATGTAGAACTATCTAGCCCCTGGATGTGAAATCTGTTAAAGATCTAGAACTATCTAGCCCCTGGATGTTAAAGATCTAGAACTATCTAGCCCCTGGATGTGAAATCTGTTAAAGATCTAGAACTATCTAGCCCCTGGATGTTAAAGCTGTTAAACATGTAGAACTATCTAGCCCCTGGATGTTAAACATGTAGAACTATCTAGCCCCTGGATGTTAAACATGTAGAACTATCTAGCCCCTGGATGTTAAACATGTAGAACTATCTAGCCCCTGGATGTTAAACATGTAGAACTATCTAGCCCCTGGATGTTAAAGATCTAGAACTATCTAGCCCCTGGATGTTAAAGATCTAGAACTATCTAGCCCCTGGATGTTAAAGATCTAGAACTATCTAGCCCCTGGATGTTAAACATGTAGAACTATCTAGCCCCTGGATGTTAAACATGTAGAACTATCTAGCCCCTGGATGTTAAACATGTAGAACTATCTAGCCCCTGGATGTTAAAGCTCTAGAACTATCTAGCCCCTGGATGTTAAACATGTAGAACTATCTAGCCCCTGGATGTTAAAGATCTAGAACTATCTAGCCCCTGGATGTTAAAGCTGATCTAGTGATAGTGTAATAGTCATATTCTGGGGCCTGAGGCTGGACACCTTCTGCCTTTCAATAGACCACAGATCTTCACCTGGGATGCCAACTAATCTGGCTTCCTGTCGCAGTCATCAATGACATAAACAACAATAAATGATATATCTTAACCTGGAAATTTGACACACACCTGTCCTGGTTTTGGGCCAATAGAAACCTTGATGTAGTTCTGATAGTGTTTCTCTTTCTGTCTGCCAGATGAGGTCTGTGACTCCCCTGGAGGGAACGTGTCTCCCAAGGGGGCAATGCTGCCTTACAGCCTGAAGAGGGTCCCCTTGGACAAGGACAGGGAGGGACAGGGCAGTCCTCTACTGGGGGGCACGGGGAGCAACCCCTCTGCTCAGGCAGGTAGGTTACCTTTACCCATCCAGGTAGGAACAGACCTAGTCTCGCACTATCATACACATCAGGTGTTGTTCATCACTTTGCAGTTGAGGAAGCCTTGGAGGGAAAGGCTATTTAGCCCTAAAGCGGAAGGCCTCAGTTTCCCTCAAACTGTATCTGTTCTCAGTAGAGAGAGAGATGTGTCTGACAGCAGAATAGATTATCCTTACTGCATTGAAAAAAATGCACCATCACAGTTACAGCTAAATCTTACCTCTTTTCTCTGCTAAGTTTGCCATTCCATCTTATTCCAAGTGAATAGTCTCATAAACTGTCCTTTTGGAAGTAGCCTTTATCTTGTAGATAGATATCATTAATCCTTCATAGATGACTGTTTTCCTCATAGATAGATAGGCTAGGATTTATCTGTGGTTTTCCTCATAGATAGATAGGCTAGGATTTATCTGTGGTTTTCCTCATAGATAGATAGGCTAGGATTTATCTGTGGTTTTCCTCATAGATAGATAGGCTAGGATTTATCTGTGGTTTTCCTCATAGATAGATAGGCTAGGATTTATCTGTGGTTTTCCTCATAGATAGATAGGCTAGGATTTATCTGGGGTTTTCCTCATAGATAGATAGGCTAGGATTTATCTGTGGTTTTCCTCATAGATAGATAGGCTAGGATTTATCTGGGGTTTTCCTCATAGATAGATAGGCTAGGATTTATCTGGGGTTTTCCTCATAGATAGATAGGCTAGGATTTATCTGGGGTTTTCCTCATAGATAGATAGGCTAGGATGTATCTGGGGTTTTCCTCACTAGCACTGGCCAACATTATTATCCAATCTACTACACCAGCTGTAATTAAGCTCCTGTATCTCATTTAGTATTATCTTCCTGTATTAGTGTTGTCTCTCTAGAACAGTGGTTCCCAAACCTTTTATAGTCCCGTACCCCTTCAAACATTCAACCTCCAGCTACGTACCCCTTCAAACATTCAACTTCCAGCTACGTACCCCTTCAAACGTTCAACCTCCAGCTACGTACCCCTTCAAACATTCAACCTCCAGCTACGTACCCCTTCAAACGTTCAACCTCCAGCTACGTACCCCTTCAAACGTTCAACCTCCAGCTACGTACCCCTTCAAACGTTCAACCTCCAGCTACGTACCCCTTCAAACGTTCAACCTCCAGCTACGTACCCCTTCAAACGTTCAACCTCCAGCTACGTACCCCTTCAAACGTTCAACCTCCAGCTACGTACCCCTTCAAACATTCAACCTCCAGCTGCGTACCCCTTCAAACGTTCAACCTCCAGCTACGTACCCCTTCAAACATTCAACCTCCAGCTGCGTACCCCTTCAAACATTCAACCTCCAGCTGTACCCCCTCTAAGCACCAGGGTCAGCGTACCCCTTCAAACATTCAACCTCCAGCTGTACCCCCTCTAAGCACCAGGGTCAGCGTACCCCTTCAAACATTCAACCTCTAGCTGCGTACCCCTTCTAGCACCAGGGTCAGCGCACTCTCAAATGTTGTTTTTTGCCACCATTGTAAGCCTGCCACACACACACACTATACAATCCATTTATTAAATATAAGCTCGTGGGAAGTGACAAAAAGCTTTTATAGGACCAGGGCACAAAAAATGTATATAATAATAATCAATTATTTTGTGTTGTTATTTCGCTGAATACTAGATGGTTTCAGTTTATTTTTGGCAGTGAAACGAGGATACTCAGGCGAGAAAAAAACCTCACCCAAGTGTATAGCCCCGTTGGAAAAAATAAATGGACTGTTTGAAAATGTCAAGAATATATATATATATTTTTAATTTTTTTAAAATGTATATATATTTTCTTTTTTAAAATGTGAATCACATTTTTATTTGGCGTACCCCCGATGACATTGCGCGTACTCCAGTTTGGGAATACCTGCTGTAGATGATATGGCTATAACACACTCTATAGCACACTCTATAACACACTCTATAACACACTCTATAACACACTATAACACACTCTATAACACACTATATAACACCCTCTATAACACACTCTACTACACACTCTATAACACACTCTATAACACACTCTATAACACACTCTACTATGCACTCTATAACACACTCTATAACACACTCTATAACACTCTATAACACTCTATAACACACTCTATAACACTCTATAACACACTCTATAACACTCTATAACACTCTATAACACTCTATAACACACTCTATAACACTCTATAACACTCTATAACACACTCTATAACACTCTATAACACTCTATAACACACTCTATAACACTCTATAACACTCTATAACACACTCTACTACACACTATAACACACTCTATAACACACTCTATAACACTCTATAACACACTCTATAACACACTCTATAACACTCTATAACACTCTATAACACTCTATAACACTCTATAACACACTCTATAACACACTCTATAACACTCTATAACACTCTATAACACTCTATAACACACTCTATAACACACTCTACTACACACTCTATAACACACTCTATAACACACTCTATAACACACTCTACTACACACTCTATAACACACTCTATAGCACACTCTATAACACTCTATAACACACTCTATAACACTCTATAACACACTCTATAACACACTATAACACACTCTATAACACACTCTATAACACACTCTATAACACACTCTATAACACTCTATAACACACTCTATAACACTCTATAACACTCTATAACACACTCTATAACACACTCTACTACACACTCTATAACACACTCTATAACACACTCTATAACACACTCTATAACACACTCTACTACACACTCTATAACACACTCTATTGCACAGCAACATTGCTCCTATGAACAGTCACTGAGGGCACCACAGACCACACTTCACCCCCAGTGCTAGTGAGGAGATTTAAATCATGTTCTATGGATCAAGATTGAATCTATCGATATGTTATTGATATGTTATTGATAGGCTACTCATTCTTTACAAACTCCATCAAAAAAGAACCACACATTGCCTACTTGTATTCTATTTTTAGCAGCCCAGATGTGCTGAAAGACAAATTAGAATGAATTACTATGCCCCAATCAGATTGGCCCTGTGGCTAATTGAATGGCTAATTGATCAACGAGCACTAAAGACCAGCCTCCCTCCCTCCACCCTCTCCCTAGTGAATGTTCCAACAGAAGAGGGTAGTGTGTTTGATTCTGATCAGGAAGCTGACAGGCCAATCGCAGAGCCCGACACGCCTGCCAATCACCTACCAGCACCGAACAGGAAGTGGGCGAGCACAAGAGCGGGAAGTCCCTCCCCTGTACTGGTTAGAAGAAGTTCTCCCTTTCCCTCCTCTTCTCTCACTTGTACCTTTTCATGATCTCTCATCTTGTCCCGTAGTTCAGGTCAGACTGCAGTGAGATTCATTATTGGAGCTTCTGGATGTGATTTGATTGATAGTGATGGCTTATAATTGAAGGAAGCTTTTACCAAAATGAATCTACCATATCGCCTAGTGATCTTTCTCCAACTGGCACCTGAGGCAGAAAGTTATCTGGGCTTCTCTTGGCTTCACATACGTTCATATTTTTAGAACATGTCTTGATGCCAGTTGGAAAATGTGCTTGGATTGATTCATCTTTCACAAGTTACTGTCTAGAAGTGTTATTTTGACTCATTTTTAGCACTGATGAGATGGAGATTAAAACAGAAATAAAACAGTTTGTTATCAGATAAGATTGTTTTTGGCACCCTCTGCTGTTCATTCTCATAACCAGCTCCTGTCCTCTTCTCCTCAGCAGTGAAACCAGGCTCAGTGTCAGACCCTGCCAAACGCCAGAGTCCCCACCGCCACAACTCTGAGGACAACGGCTCCAAACCCAAGGACCAATCCCCCAACCCTGACAGAGACAAGGGACCGGGGAGAAAGTCTTCCCAATCTGGAGAAGAGGCTGACAAAGACTTTATTTTTATATGAGAAACTAAACCCTCAATGAATGACAGGTGCATGGTACCTGCCTGTCATCTCAATATATCTGTTATCAGGAATCAGAAAGCAAAGACCCCATGTCTCAAGAAGACTGTCGGGCAGAGTAACCCATGTGAAGTGTTTCCCTTTGATAGTACACGTTCACTAATCTCAGTAATACCAAGATAAATACGGCTAAAGCACTGTTATGATGATGATGCACTGTTGTGTGTTAAGTCACTGTGGAAAATAAACAACACCTTTTCTGAAGGGGGAAGGAGAGGGACATCCCTTTACATGACTCAGATATCTCATGGCTTGGCCATGTGTGTTCTATGTCATCATGGTTTGGCCATGTGTGTACTATGTCATCGTGGTTTGGCCATGTGTGTACTATGTCATCGTGGTTTGGCCATGTGTGTACTATGTCATCATGGTTTGGCCATGTGTGTACTATGTCATCGTGGTTTGGCCATGTGTGTACTATGTCATCGTGGTTTGGCCATGTGTGTACTATGTCATCGTGGTTTGGCCATGTGTGTACTATGTCATCGTGGTTTGGCCATGTGTGTACTATGTCATCGTGGTTTGGCCATGTGTGTACTATGTCATCATGGTTTGGCCATGTGTGTACTATGTCATCGTGGTTTGGCCATGTGTGTACTATGTCATCATGGTTTGGCAATGTGTGTACTATGTCATCATGGTTTGGCCATGTGTGTACTATGTCATCATAGCTTTGTGTGTCGGTCATCCCCTGTGCTTGTATTGGGAACTGAACTGGTGTACTGTCAGGCCAGTAAAAGCTAGCCTGGAATCCACACTGAATATCGCACTGTTTCACTATTCAGATTGGTATCCGTGCTAAGTGAAAGCCGGACATGGATGGAACTCCAGCTCGGGGCTTTTCTGCAGTCAGGGTCAATCGGCTACTAATTCAGGACCTGACTGCTTCATGTGGACAGACGGGACGTTTTCAAACCTGTCCAGCAATTCAGGAAGTAAACTGAAATTCAATTTCCATTTCTCTTCACTGCTTTTCAATCAGGAGAAATGTTTAATTGGAATTCGGCTTAGTTTCTGGATTGACTGTAATTGACCCCAACCCTGCTGTCCAGTCAGTCAGGGCCAGACAACTAGGGGTCATGACCTCGGCACCTTTTGCTCTTTCAATTGGTCTTCGTTTGCTGCCTCGCTGCCAGTAGTTTATTTTCACGGCTTGGACTGAAGGATTGGTTTACTGGGTCAGAACATAGTGATGTCACGGTAACACGTGTTCCTGATGTCTGGGACTGGGTTGAATGCTGTAAATGCATCACATTCCATGAACCTGTCCACCTGGGCCATGTTCAGTAGGCAGAAAACGGAACAAAACTGACTGAAACAGGGAGGTAAATGACCCGAACTTGTCCAATAAGAAACACTTGATTTAGTTTATTACGCTCTCTACTGAACAGGACCCTGAGGGGTTTACTACGAAGCAGGTAGCAAGGTAACTTTGGTCAACTATGAGTTCAACTCGGGATAACAGGTCAAAGCGGCTCACCTTTTAGCCAGGTGAATTTCTATGGCAACGAATCCTCCAGAACTAACCCGCTCCGGGGCAGGCTATCTCCACTTACCTTGAATTATATGATCAATCAAATCAGATTCCTTCCCTCTCGCAAAGACTGCGTCATCATCCCCTTCATTTGAGGAAGACGACTGATTTTAAATATTACATTTTTTTGTGTGTGTTAAAAAATAATGTATAAATATATAACATTTCACATTTAGTAATGACAGAATGCATTCTGAACTTCACCCCCAGTAACACTTCTGTATGACTTCATAATATCATTGTATTGATAGGGGGGGGGGGGGGGGGCTGTGGTTGTTGTGCGTTGATAAACACACCAAAGATGGCACTAATGATAAGTAATAATATAAAGACTAATGATAAGTAATAAAATAAAGACTAATGATAAGTAATAAAATAAAGACTAATGATAAGTAATCAAATAAAGACAAATTAATGATAAGTAATCAAATAAAGACAAATTAATGATAAGTAATAAAATAAAGACAAATTAATGATAAGTAATGAAATAAAGACGGCATTAATGATCAATAATAAAATTTAATAAACGCATTAATGATAAGTAATAAAAAATAAAAAAGCGCATTAATGATAAATGATCAAATAAAGACGTCACTTCTAAAAGCCAAATTCCCACCACAGCCTGCTGAATTTCCAAAATAACGTTTATTTTCTCTTGATTTCTGCACAAATGAAAATGTTGCACTGAGTCGCCCATGGATTGATGTTTCAGCATTGTTGCAATGAAGAGTCCGCCGTTCGACCTGCCATGTGCAGTTACAAGCCTTCTGGAGTTAGCGGCAGGCGTACAAGCAATATCCACCGTCGTTAAGGTACACATGAAGCCTGAACTGGGATGTGAAGCTAACTGAAGCTGGTTAGCTTTAGAAGACCCTGAGTAGATCTAGCTTGCTTCGTAGGATAACCCCTCTGGTTAACTGTCTCGGTTGGTTTGGATTTCTCTGTCTTGTATTTTATTCTTTCTGTTTGGGGATAAAGAGCAGCTGGCTGTCTTCTGTTTGGCTCTTTGAAACAATAACACCACGGAACGACGTGTTAAAAAGGATCCTTCAGAGTTAAATAAGTAAGAGAGGGAATCTATCTCTCAGACAGGCAGGGTGTTAAAAAGGATCCTTCAGAGTTAAATAAGTAAGAGAGTGAGTCTATCGCTCAGACAGGCAGGGTGTTAAAAAGGATCCTTCAGAGTTAAATAAGTAAGAGAGGGAATCTATCTCTCAGACAGGCAGGGTGATTACTGCTGAATTTGTGTGTCTGATATGCATGTGTGGTGTACTGTATGTTAAGTTACATACATGTAATATAATACTGTATGTTAAGTTACATACATGTAATATAATACTGTATGTTAAGATACATACATGTAATATAATACTGTATGTTAAGATACATATATGTTAAGATACATACATGTAATATAATACTGTATGTTAAGATACATACATGTAATATAATACTGTATGTTACGTTACATACATGTAATATAAAAGGTTATGTTAAGTTACATACATGTAATATAATACTGTATGTTACGTTACATACATGTAATATAAAACGGTATGTTAAGTTACATACATGTAATATAATACTGTATGTTAAGATACATATATCCACACACGTATGTCTACACAAATCCTATATTACTATGGTACTACTAAGGACACTACTAAAATAGGTTTATATAATGATGTAATTTATTGAAATAAAAACAGTGGTTGGTGATGTTTTTATTCCTTTTCTTGTCCTTGTTGTAAATGTACGTTGTGTTCAAACTGAGGAAATCAATTTGTTGATTACATTTGTTTTCTTCTTATTCTTTAAACAGTTTAATTATTTGGATTATTTTATTTTTATGACAAACAGAAACATTGATATATTTGCCTGATAATTTCTGAAAAGCAAAAAAAAAAGGAAACTTAATTCAACAAAGAAAATGGACTCCATGTTGTAACGCATTGTGTTTTATTTTGTAATGGACAACACTCCTTTAACATGTTTCACTAAATCCCACTACTGGCTGTGGACATGTCCTTCCTTATGTGAATATTTATACCAATTAAAATACTTGTACAGATTGAACAGGTCGACATGAGGTTTGTACAGATCTTTGATGACATGTTGCATCAGTGTTGAATGAATGGAGTCACGGTTCAGCTTCTTATATGTGCTCAGCCTGTCGACACGGATGCCAAGTCTAGCAAGTCGATGCTGCCATCCTTCCTCTGCGTTACCGTGATGCAGCACCATAGAGTTCCCATACATTGCGGTACTCGTCGTCTCGGACCCTGAGACGTCTCTCTCCAGTCATCTGCTATTCTTCTGTTTCAGCTTGTTGAGGCTTCTCATTCTGTCTCCTTTCCAAATGTAATTACAGTCTCCAGGAAACTCATGAAAGTGGGAGCGGTTGTCCTCCATTCTTCTTAAACCTTGTCCCAACTAAAGGTCTCTGAGAGAGGAAGGAGTGGTCTGTCACAGTACGGAGTTGAAATGGCTTGACATGCTTTGGATCTTACTGGGGTGACCAGGGAGAGCCAGACTGGGGTGACCAGGGGAGCCAGACTGGGGTGACCAGGGGAGCCAGACTGGGGTGACCAGGGGAGCCAGACTGGGGTGACCAGGGGAGTCAGACTGGGGTGACCAGGGGAGCCAGACTGGGGTGACCAGGGGAGCCAGACTGGGGTGACCGGGGGGAGTCAGACTGGGGTGACCAGGGGTGTCAGACTGGGGTGACCAGGGGAGTCAGACTGGGGTGACCAGGGGAGTCAGACTGGGGTGACCAGGGGAGTCAGACTGGGGTGACCGGGGGGAGTCAGACTGGGGTGACCAGGGGAGTCAGACTGGGGTGACCGGGGGGAGTCAGACTGGGGTGACCAGGGGAGTCAGACTGGGGTGACCAGGGGAGCCAGACTGGGGTGACCGGGGGGAGTCAGACTGGGGTGACCGGGGGGAGTCAGACTGGGGTGACCGGGGGGAGTCAGACTGGGGTGACCGGGGGGAGTCAAACTGGGGTGACCGGGGGGAGTCAGACTGGGGTGACCGGGGGAGCCAGACTGGGGTGACCAGGGGAGCCAGACTGGGGTGACCAGGGGAGTCAGACTGGGGTGACCAGGGGAGTCAGACTGGGGTGACCAGGGGAGCCAGACTGGGGTGACCAGGGGAGTCAGACTGGGGTGACCAGGGGAGTCAGACTGGGGTGACCAGGGAGAGTCAGACTGGGGTGACCAGGGGAGCCAGACTGGGGTGACCGGGGGAGTCAGACTGGGGTGACCAGGGGGAGCCAGACTGGGGTGACGAGGGGAGTCAGACTGGGGTGACCAGGGGAGCCAGACTGGGGTGACCAGGGGAGTCAGACTGGGGTGACCGGGGGAGTCAGACTGGGGTGACCGGGGGAGCCAGACTGGGGTGACCAGGGGGAGCCAGACTGGGGTGACCAGGGGAGCCAGACTGGGGTGACGAGGGGGAGTCGGACTGGGGTGACCAGGGGGAGTCAGACTGGGGTGACCAGGGGAGCCAGACTGGGGTGACGAGAGGGAGTCAGACTGGGGTGACCAGGGGAGCCAGACTGGGGTGACCAGGGGGAGTCAGACTGGGGTGACCAGGGGGAGTCAGACTGGGGTGACCAGGGGGAGTCAGACTGGGGTGACGAGGGGGAGTCAGACTGGGGTGACCAGGGGGAGTCAGACTGGGGTGACCAGGGGGAGTCAGACTGGGGTGACAAGGGGAGCCAGACTGGGGTGACCGGGGGAGTCAGACTGGGGTGACCAGGGGAGTCAGACTGGGGTGACCAGGGGAGCCAGACTGGGGTGACCGGGGGAACCAGACTGGGGTGACCGGGGGAACCAGACTGGGGTGACCGGGGGAACCAGACTGGGGTGACCAGGGGAGCCAGACTGGGGTGACCAGGGGAGCCAGACTGGGGTGACCGGGGGAGCCAGACTGGGGTGACCGGGGTAGTCAGACTGGGGTGACCGGGGGAGCCAGACTGGGGTGACCAGGGGAGCCAGACTGGGGTGACCAGGGGAGTCAGACTGGGGTGACGAGAGGAGCCAGACTGGGGTGACCAGGGGAGTCAAACTGGGGTGACCAGGGGGAGCCAGACTGGGGTGACCGGGGGAGTCAGACTGGGGTGACCAGGGGGAGCCAGACTGGGGTGACCAGGGGAGTCAGACTGGGGTGACCAGGGGTCTCAGACTGGGGTGACGAGGGGAGCCAGACTGGGGTGACCAGGGGAGTCAGACTGGGGTGACCAGGGGAGCCAGATTGGGGTGACCAGGGGAGTCAGACTGGGGTGACCGGGGGGAGTCAGACTGGGGTGACCAGGGGAGTCAGACTGGGGTGACGAGGGGAGCCAGACTGGGGTGACGAGGGGAGCCAGACTGGGGTGACCAGGGGAGTCAGACTGGGGTGACCAGGGGAGTCAGACTGGGGTGACCAGGGGAGCCAGACTGGGGTGACCAGGGGAGCCAGACTGGGGTGACTGGGGGAGTCAGACTGGGGACGTCCATCACAGCCTTTGGTAGCATGTGGAATCGTCCTTGTACAACCTTCTCCACAAACTTCTCCATTGGGACCAGTAACGATGTGATTTCTTCAGTCTGCACCAAGAAGAATGAGAACAAATTAATGTCAGGTTTATTGACAGGAGAAATAGACAGAGAATGTCAGGTTTATTGGCATGACAGGAGAAATAGACAGAATGTCAGGTTTATTGGCATGACAGGAGACTTAGACAGAATGTCAGGTTTATTGGCATGACAGGAGAAATAGACAGAATGTCAGGTTTATTGGCATGACAGGAGAAATAGACAGAATGTCAGGTTTATTAGCATGACAGGAGAATTAGACAGAATGTCAGGTTTATTGACATGACAGGAGAAATAGACAGCATGTCAGGTTTATTGGCATGACAGGAGACTTAGACAGAATGTCAGGTTTATTGACATGACAGGAGACTTAGACAGAATGTCAGGTTTATTGGCATGACAGGAGAAATAGACAGAATGTCAGGTTTATTAGCATGACAGGAGACTTAGACAGAATGTCAGGTTTATTGACATGACAGGAGACTTAGACAGAATGTCAGGTTTATTGGCATGACAGGAGAAATAGACAGAATGTCAGGTTTATTGGCATGACAGGAGAAATAGACAGAATGTCAGGTTTATTGACATGACAGGAGAAATAGACAGAATGTCAGGTTTATTAGCATGACAGGAGAAATAGACAGCATGTCAGGTTTATTAGCATGACAGGAGAAATAGACAGAATGTCAGGTTTATTGACATGACAGGAGAAATAGACAGAATGTCAGGTTTATTAGCATGACAGGAGAAATAGACAGAATGTCAGGTTTATTAGCATGACAGGAGAAATAGACAGAATGTCAGGTTTATTAGCATGACAGGAGAAATAGACAGAATGTCAGGTTTATTGACATGACAGGAGAAATAGACAGAATGTCAGGTTTATTAGCATGACAGGAGAAATAGACAGCATGTCAGGTTTATTAGCATGACAGGAGAAATAGACAGAATGTCAGGTTTATTAGCATGACAGGAGAAATAGACAGAATGTCAGGTTTATTGGCATGACAGGAGAAATAGACAGAATGTCAGGTTTATTGGCATGACAGGAGAAATAGACAGAATGTCAGGTTTATTGACATGACAGGAGAAATAGACAGAATGTCAGGTTTATTAGCATGACAGGAGAAATAGACAGAATGTCAGGTTTATTGGCATGACAGGAGAAATAGACAGAATGTCAGGTTTATTGGCATGACAGGAGAAATAGACAGCATGTCAGGTTTATTGACATGACAGGAGACTTAGACAGAATGTCAGGTTTATTGGCATGACAGGAGAATTAGACAGAATGTCAGGTTTATTAGCATGACAGGAGAAATAGACAGAATGTCAGGTTTATTGGCATGACAGGAGAATTAGACAGAATGTCAGGTTTATTAGCATGACAGGAGAAATAGACAGAATGTCAGGTTTATTGGCATGACAGGAGAAATAGACAGAATGTCAGGTGTATTAGCATGACAGGAGAATTAGACAGAATGTCAGGTTTATTGGCATGACAGGAGAAAAAGACAGAATGTCAGGTTTATTGGCATGACAGGAGAAATAGACAGAATGTCAGGTTTATTAGCATGACAGGAGAAATAGACAGAATGTCAGGTTTATTGACATGACAGGAGAAATAGACAGAATGTCAGGTTTATTGGCATGACAGGAGAAAAAGACAGAATGTCAGGTTTATTGGCATGACAGGAGAAATAGACATAGAATGTCAGGTTTATTGGCATGACAGGAGAAAAAGACAGAATGTCAGGTTTATTGGCATGACAGGAGAAAAAGACAGAATGTCAGATTTATTGGCATGACAGGAGAAAAAGACAGAATGTCAGGTTTATTGGCATGACAGGAGAAATAGACAGCATGTCAGGTTTATTGGCATGACAGGAGAAATAGACAGAATGTCAGGTTTATTGGCATGACAGGAGAAATAGACAGCATGTCAGGTTTATTGGCATGACAGGAGAAATAGACAGCATGTCAGGTTTATTGACATGACAGGAGACTTAGACAGAATGTCAGGTTTATTGGCATGACAGGAGAAATAGACAGAATGTCAGGTTTATTGGCATGACAGGAGAAATAGACAGAATGTCAGGTTTATTGACATGACAGGAGAAATAGACAGAATGTCAGGTTTATTAGCATGACAGGAGAAATAGACAGCATGTCAGGTTTATTAGCATGACAGGAGAAATAGACAGAATGTCAGGTTTATTGACATGACAGGAGAAATAGACAGAATGTCAGGTTTATTAGCATGACAGGAGAAATAGACAGAATGTCAGGTTTATTAGCATGACAGGAGAAATAGACAGAATGTCAGGTTTATTGACATGACAGGAGAAATAGACAGAATGTCAGGTTTATTAGCATGACAGGAGAAATAGACAGAATGTCAGGTTTATTGGCATGACAGGAGAAATAGACAGAATGTCAGGTTTATTGGCATGACAGGAGAAATAGACAGCATGTCAGGTTTATTGACATGACAGGAGACTTAGACAGAATGTCAGGTTTATTGGCATGACAGGAGAATTAGACAGAATGTCAGGTTTATTAGCATGACAGGAGAAATAGACAGAATGTCAGGTTTATTGGCATGACAGGAGAATTAGACAGAATGTCAGGTTTATTAGCATGACAGGAGAAATAGACAGAATGTCAGGTTTATTGGCATGACAGGAGAAATAGACAGAATGTCAGGTGTATTAGCATGACAGGAGAATTAGACAGAATGTCAGGTTTATTGGCATGACAGGAGAAAAAGACAGAATGTCAGGTTTATTGGCATGACAGGAGAAATAGACAGAATGTCAGGTTTATTAGCATGACAGGAGAAATAGACAGAATGTCAGGTTTATTGACATGACAGGAGAAATAGACAGAATGTCAGGTTTATTGGCATGACAGGAGAAAAAGACAGAATGTCAGGTTTATTGGCATGACAGGAGAAATAGACATAGAATGTCAGGTTTATTGGCATGACAGGAGAAAAAGACAGAATGTCAGGTTTATTGGCATGACAGGAGAAAAAGACAGAATGTCAGATTTATTGGCATAACAGGAGAAAAAGACAGAATGTCAGGTTTATTGGCATGACAGGAGAAATAGACAGCATGTCAGGTTTATTGGCATGACAGGAGAAATAGACAGAATGTCAGGTTTATTGGCATGACAGGAGAAATAGACAGCATGTCAGGTTTATTGGCATGACAGGAGAAATAGACAGCATGTCAGGTTTATTGACATGACAGGAGACTTAGACAGAATGTCAGGTTTATTGGCATGACAGGAGAAATAGACAGAATGTCAGGTTTATTGGCATGACAGGAGAAATAGACAGAATGTCAGGTTTATTGACATGACAGGAGAAATAGACAGAATGTCAGGTTTATTAGCATGACAGGAGAAATAGACAGCATGTCAGGTTTATTAGCATGACAGGAGAAATAGACAGAATGTCAGGTTTATTGACATGACAGGAGAAATAGACAGAATGTCAGGTTTATTAGCATGACAGGAGAAATAGACAGAATGTCAGGTTTATTAGCATGACAGGAGAAATAGACAGAATGTCAGGTTTATTGACATGACAGGAGAAATAGACAGAATGTCAGGTTTATTAGCATGACAGGAGAAATAGACAGCATGTCAGGTTTATTAGCATGACAGGAGAAATAGACAGAATGTCAGGTTTATTAGCATGACAGGAGAAATAGACAGAATGTCAGGTTTATTGGCATGACAGGAGAAATAGACAGAATGTCAGGTTTATTGGCATGACAGGAGAAATAGACAGAATGTCAGGTTTATTGACATGACAGGAGAAATAGACAGAATGTCAGGTTTATTAGCATGACAGGAGAAATAGACAGAATGTCAGGTTTATTGGCATGACAGGAGAAATAGACAGAATGTCAGGTTTATTGGCATGACAGGAGAAATAGACAGCATGTCAGGTTTATTGACATGACAGGAGACTTAGACAGAATGTCAGGTTTATTGGCATGACAGGAGAATTAGACAGAATGTCAGGTTTATTAGCATGACAGGAGAAATAGACAGAATGTCAGGTTTATTGGCATGACAGGAGAATTAGACAGAATGTCAGGTTTATTAGCATGACAGGAGAAATAGACAGAATGTCAGGTTTATTGGCATGACAGGAGAAATAGACAGAATGTCAGGTGTATTAGCATGACAGGAGAATTAGACAGAATGTCAGGTTTATTGGCATGACAGGAGAAAAAGACAGAATGTCAGGTTTATTGGCATGACAGGAGAAATAGACAGAATGTCAGGTTTATTAGCATGACAGGAGAAATAGACAGAATGTCAGGTTTATTGACATGACAGGAGAAATAGACAGAATGTCAGGTTTATTGGCATGACAGGAGAAAAAGACAGAATGTCAGGTTTATTGGCATGACAGGAGAAATAGACATAGAATGTCAGGTTTATTGGCATGACAGGAGAAAAAGACAGAATGTCAGGTTTATTGGCATGACAGGAGAAAAAGACAGAATGTCAGATTTATTGGCATGACAGGAGAAAAAGACAGAATGTCAGGTTTATTGGCATGACAGGAGAAATAGACAGCATGTCAGGTTTATTGGCATGACAGGAGAAATAGACAGAATGTCAGGTTTATTAGCATGACAGGAGAAAAAGACAGAATGTCAGGTTTATTGGCATGACAGGAGAAATAGACAGAATGTCAAGTTTATTAGCATGACAGGAGAAATAGACAGAATGTCAGGTTTATTGACATGACAGGAGAAATAGACAGAATGTCAGGTTTATTGGCATGACAGGAGAAATAGACAGAATGTCAGGTTTATTAGCATGACAGGAGAAATAGACAGAATGTCAGGTTTATTGGCATGACAGGAGAAATAGACAGAATGTCAGGTTTATTGGCATGACAGGAGAAATAGACAGCATGTCAGGTTTATTGACATGACAGGAGACTTAGACAGAATGTCAGGTTTATTGGCATGACAGGAGAATTAGACAGAATGTCAGGTTTATTAGCATGACAGGAGAAATAGACAGAATGTCAGGTTTATTGGCATGACAGGAGAATTAGACAGAATGTCAGGTTTATTAGCATGACAGGAGAAATAGACAGAATGTCAGGTTTATTGGCATGACAGGAGAAATAGACAGAATGTCAGGTGTATTAGCATGACAGGAGAATAGACAGAATGTCAGGTGTATTAGCATGACAGGAGAATTAGACAGAATGTCAGGTTTATTGGCATGACAGGAGAAAAAGACAGAATGTCAGGTTTATTGGCATGACAGGAGAAATAGACAGAATGTCAGGTTTATTAGCATGACAGGAGAAATAGACAGAATGTCAGGTTTATTGACATGACAGGAGAAATAGACAGAATGTCAGGTTTATTGGCATGACAGGAGAAAAAGACAGAATGTCAGGTTTATTGGCATGACAGGAGAAATAGACATAGAATGTCAGGTTTATTGGCATGACAGGAGAAAAAGACAGAATGTCAGGTTTATTGGCATGACAGGAGAAAAAGACAGAATGTCAGATTTATTGGCATGACAGGAGAAAAAGACAGAATGTCAGGTTTATTGGCATGACAGGAGAAATAGACAGCATGTCAGGTTTATTGGCATGACAGGAGAAATAGACAGAATGTCAGGTTTATTAGCATGACAGGAGAAAAAGACAGAATGTCAGGTTTATTGGCATGACAGGAGAAATAGACAGAATGTCAAGTTTATTAGCATGACAGGAGAAATAGACAGAATGTCAGGTTTATTGACATGACAGGAGAAATAGACAGAATGTCAGGTTTATTGGCATGACAGGAGAAATAGACAGAATGTCAGGTTTATTAGCATGACAGGAGAAATAGACAGAATGTCAGGTTTATTGGCATGACAGGAGAAATAGACAGAATGTCAGGTTTATTGGCATGACAGGAGAAATAGACAGCATGTCAGGTTTATTGACATGACAGGAGACTTAGACAGAATGTCAGGTTTATTGGCATGACAGGAGAATTAGACAGAATGTCAGGTTTATTAGCATGACAGGAGAAATAGACAGAATGTCAGGTTTATTGGCATGACAGGAGAATTAGACAGAATGTCAGGTTTATTAGCATGACAGGAGAAATAGACAGAATGTCAGGTTTATTGGCATGACAGGAGAAATAGACAGAATGTCAGGTGTATTAGCATGACAGGAGAATTAGACAGAATGTCAGGTTTATTGGCATGACAGGAGAAATAGACAGAATGTCAGGTTTATTAGCATGACAGGAGAAATAGACAGCATGTCAGGTTTATTAGCATGACAGGAGAAATAGACAGAATGTCAGGTTTATTGACATGACAGGAGAAATAGACAGAATGTCAGGTTTATTAGCATGACAGGAGAAATAGACAGAATGTCAGGTTTATTAGCATGACAGGAGAAATAGACAGAATGTCAGGTTTATTGACATGACAGGAGAAATAGACAGAATGTCAGGTTTATTAGCATGACAGGAGAAATAGACAGCATGTCAGGTTTATTAGCATGACAGGAGAAAAAGACAGAATGTCAGGTTTATTGGCATGACAGGAGAAATAGACAGAATGTCAGGTTTATTAGCATGACAGGAGAAATAGACAGAATGTCAGGTTTATTGACATGACAGGAGAAATAGACAGAATGTCAGGTTTATTGGCATGACAGGAGAAAAAGACAGAATGTCAGGTTTATTGGCATGACAGGAGAAATAGACATAGAATGTCAGGTTTATTGGCATGACAGGAGAAATAGACAGCATGTCAGGTTTATTGGCATGACAGGAGAAATAGACAGAATGTCAGGTTTATTAGCATGACAGGAGAAAAAGACAGAATGTCAGGTTTATTGGCATGACAGGAGAAATAGACAGAATGTCAAGTTTATTAGCATGACAGGAGAAATAGACAGAATGTCAGGTTTATTGACATGACAGGAGAAATAGACAGAATGTCAGGTTTATTGGCATGACAGGAGAAATAGACAGAATGTCAGGTTTATTAGCATAACAGGAGAAATAGACAGAATGTCAGGTTTATTGGCATGACAGGAGAAACAGACAGAATGTCAGGTTTATTAGCATGACAGGAGAAATAGACAGAATGTCAGGTTTATTAGCATGACAGGAGACTTAGACAGAATGTCAGGTTTATTGACATGACAGGAGAAATAGACAGAATGTCAGGTTTATTGGCATGACAGGAGAAACAGACAGAATGTCAGGTTTATTGGCATGACGGGAGAAATAGACAGAATGTCAGGTTTATTGGCATGACAGGAGAAATAGACAGAATGTCAGGTTTATTAGCATGACAGGAGAAATAGACAAAATGTCAGGTTTATTGACATGACAGGAGACTTAGAATGTCAGGTTTATTGGCATGACAGGAGAAATAGACAGAATGTCAGGTTTATTAGCATGACAGGAGACTTAGACAGAATGTCAGGTTTATTGACATGACAGGAGACTTAGACAGAATGTCAGGTTTATTGGCATGACAGGAGAAAAAGACAGAATGTCAGGTTTATTAGCATGACAGGAGAAATAGACATAGAATGTCAGGTTTATTGGCATGACAGGAGAAATAGACAGAATGTCAGGTTTATTGACATGACAGGAGAAATAGACAGAATGTCAGGTTTATTAGCATGACAGGAGAAAAAGACAGAATGTCAGGTTTATTGGCATGACAGGAGAAAAAGACAGAATGTCAGGTTTATTGGCATGACAGGAGAAATAGACAGAATGTCAGGTTTATTGGCATGACAGGAGAAAAAGACAGAATGTCAGGTTTATTGGCATGACAGGAGAAAAAGACAGAATGTCAGGTTTATTGGCATGACAGGAGAAATAGACAGAATGTCAGGTTTATTAGCATGACAGGAGAAATAGACAGAATGTCAGGTTTATTGACATGACAGGAGAAATAGACAGAATGTCAGGTTTATTGGCATGACAGGAGAAAAAGACAGCATGTCAGGTTTATTGGCATGACAGGAGAAATAGACAGAATGTCAGGTTTATTAGCATGACAGGAGAAATAGACAGAATGTCAGGTTTATTGACATGACAGGAGAAATAGACATAGAATGTCAGGTTTATTGGCATGACAGGAGAAATAGACAGCATGTCAGGTTTATTGGCATGACAGGAGAAATAGACAGAATGTCAGGTTTATTAGCATGACAGGAGAAAAAGACAGAATGTCAGGTTTATTGGCATGACAGGAGAAATAGACAGAATGTCAAGTTTATTAGCATGACAGGAGAAATAGACAGAATGTCAGGTTTATTGACATGACAGGAGAAATAGACAGAATGTCAGGTTTATTGGCATGACAGGAGAAATAGACAGAATGTCAGGTTTATTGGCATGACAGGAGAAATAGACATAGAATGTCAGGTTTATTAGCATGACAGGAGAAATAGACAGAATGTCAGGTTTATTGGCATGACAGGAGAAATAGACAGAATGTCAGGTTTATTGGCATGACAGGAGAAATAGACAGAATGTCAGATCTTCTTTGGAATGCACTCCCAGGACTCCCACCTCCACAAGAAATATTTGTTTTGTTCGGTAATGTCCATCATTTATGTCCAAATAGCTATTTTTGTGGCGTGTTTGGTAAACAAATCCAACATCAGGGAACCCGTTCACTTAAACCTGAGGAAATGTCCAAAAGTTCCGTAACAGTCAGTAGAAACATGTCAACCGATGTATTGAATCAATCTTTAGAATGTTTTTAACATAAATCTTGAATAACGTTCCAACCGGAGAATTACATTGACTTCAGATGAGCGATGGAACAGAGCTCCCTCTCATGTGAACGCGCATGGTCAAAGAATGGTCAGGTCATGGCTGACCTGACTAATTCCCCTCTCATTCGGCCCCACTTCACAGTAGAGGCATCAGACAAGGTTCTACAGACTGTTGACATCTAGTGGAAGCCGTAGGAAGTGCAAACTCATCCATATCTCGCTGTGATTTCAATAGGATCTTGTTTGAAAATCGACCAGCCTCAGAATTTCCACTTCCTGTTTGGATTTGTTCTCAGGTTTTTGCCTGCCATATGAATTATGTGATACTCACAGACATAATTCAAACAGTTTTAGAAACTTCAGAGTGTTTTCTATCCAATACTAATAATAATATGCATATATTAGCAACTATGACTGAGGAGCAGGCCGTTTACTCTGGGCACCTCTGTGCACCTTTCATCCAAGCTACTCAATACTGCCCCTGCAGCCATAAGAAGTTAATGACGTCATGAGGTTAATAGTGATCTACATGGCAGACATTGGTTGAATATCACATGTTAAGATCTTCGGCTGTGAGTGATGGGAAAAAAAGGCCTCTAAGACAGTTACTTGAATAATTCAATGGATGTTTTGTTTACAAAGTTGATTACTTTTTTTTATTCCAAATTTGATTGACTCCCACTAAGGCCAACTTTGAATCGTTGATGTGCAAGGCTTGCTGTGTGCAGTAGCCTGGGGACGAGGTTATGCTGCCTTCATAAATGGGAAGGTGGACATTTCCAGTTGTGACGTAGTAAATACGAGTTGGATGTATTCACATGCAGAGGTCCCGGGTTCCAGCCAGGTATGTGCCAAATCGGGGTAAAGTGGTATTCCCTAAGCAAGCAGCGTGACGTCCTCTAAAGTGGTTCCGTGACCCGGATCTACAGAGCAACGCCGGGGTCGCTGTTAAGTAAGCTTGAGGGGTGAACGTAGCACTTGGAGTTTATTTTATATTTTTACAGGGACAGTGAACGTTAATCAACGTTTCAGTAAAAGTGACAGTTTTAGCCAGCTGGCTAATTTTCAACCTCAGTCCCTGGGCAGGTTATTAAAAACAATTACAATAACAATCCAGACAAACAATGAGAAGTGAGCACATGCAGAACAAGATAGGACAGGAAACAGTAAGACACAGACAGGCAGACAGACAGACAGACAGACATACATGCAGACATACATGCAGACAGACAGACAGACATGCAGAGAGACATGCAGACAGACAGACAGACACACAGACAGACATGCAGACAGGCAGACAGGCAGACAGACAGACACGTAGACAGACAGACAGACAGACAGACAGACAGACAGACAGACACGCAGACAGACAGGCAGGCAGGCAGACATGCAGACAGACATGCAGACAGACATGCAGACAGACAGACAGACAGACAGACAGACAGACAGACAGACAGACAGACAGACAGACAGACAGACAGACAGACAGACAGACAGACAGACAGACAGACAGGCAGACAGACAGACAGGCAGACAGAGAAATAGAACAACAAGTAACAAAACCAAATCCATAAAAGCAACAAACACCTCACAAGCTGCAGACAACATGGAAAGCTACAATACACAGCTAAGTTTTATTCTTGATCTGAAAATGTGGTCGGAGGCGCCGGATGGATGGTGTGACGCAATCGAGGTGCCTCCAGAAGCACGCAGAGGCCACATTGAGCTCTGTACCGTGACCGGTAGAGACGCTTGAGGGAGGATAGTTACATATAAACTCAGCAAAAAAGAAACATCCCTTTTTCAGGAAGATAATTCGTAAAAATCCAAATAATTTCACAGATCTTCATTGTAAAGGGTTTAAACACTATTTCCCATGCTTGTTCAATGAACCATAAACAATTAATGAACATGCACCTGTGGAACGGTCGTTAAGACACTAACAGCTTACAGACGGTAGGCAATTAAGGTCACAGTTATGAAAAATTAAGACACTAAAGAGGCCTTTCTACTGACTCTGAAAAACACCGAAAGAATGATGCCCAGGGTCCCTACTCATCTGCGTGAACGTGCCTTAGGCATGCTGCAAGGAGGCATGAGGACTGCCGATGTGGCCAGGGCAATAAATTGCAATGTCCGTACTGTGAGACGCCTAAGACAGAGCTACAGGGAGACAGGACGGACAGCTGATCGTCCTCGCAGTGGCAGACCACATGTACAACACCTGCCCAGGATCGGTACATCCGAACATCACACCTGCGGGACAGGTACAGGATGGCAACAACAACTGCCTGAGTTACACCAGGAATGCACAATCCCTCCATCAGTGCTCAGACTGTCTGCAATAGGCTGAGAGAGGCTGGACTGAGGGCTTGCAGGCCTGTTGTAAGGCAGGTCCTCACCAGACATCACCGGCAACAATGTCGCCTATGGGCACAAACCCACCTTCGCTGAACCAGACAGGACTGGCAAAAAGTGCTCTTCACTGACGAGTCGCGGTTTTGTCTCACCAGGGGTGATGGTCGGATTCGCGTTTATCGTCGAAGGAATGAGCGTTACACCGAGGCCTTTACTCTGGAGCGGGATCGATTTGGAGGTGGAGGGTCCGTCATGGTCTGGGGCGGTGTGTCACAGCATCATTGGACTGAGCTTGTGTAACGGATGTGAAATGGCTAGCTAGTTAGCGGGTACGCGCTAGTAGCGTTTCAATCAGTTACGTCACTTGCTCTGAAACCTATTAGTAGTGTTGCCCCTTGCTCTGGAAGGGCCGCGGCTTTTGTGGAGCGATGGGTAACGACGCTTCGTGGGTGTCAGTTGTTGATGTGTGCAGAGGGTCCCTGGTTCGCGCCCGTGTCGGGGCGAGGGGACGGTTTAAAGTTATACTGTTACAGTGGTGCCGTGACCCGGATCACTGGTTGCTGCGGAAAAGGAGGAGGTTGAAAGGGGGGTGAGTGTAACGGATGTGAAATGGCTAGCTAGTTAGCGGGTACGCGCTAGTAGCGTTTCAATCAGTTACGTCACTTGCTCTGAAACCTATTAGTAGTGTTGCCCCTTGCTCTGCAAGGGCCGCGGCTTTTGTGGAGCGATGGGTAACGACGCTTCGTGGGTGTCAGTTGTTGATGTGTGCAGAGGGTCCCTGGTTCGCGCCCGTGTCGGGGCGAGGGGACGGTTTAAAGTTATACTGTTACACTTGTTGTCATTGCAGATTATCTCAACACTGTGCGTTACAGGGAAGACATCCTCCTCCCTCATGTGGTACCCTTCCTGCAGGCTCATCCTGACATGGCCCTCCAGTATGACAATGCCACCAGCCATACTGCTCGTTCTGTGCATCATTTCCTGCAAGACAGGAATGTCAGTGTTCTGCCATGGCCAGCGAAGAGCCCGGATCTCAATCCCATTGAGCACGTCTGGGACCTGTTGGATCGGAGGGTGAGGGCTAGGACCATTCCCCCCAGAAATGTCTGGGAACTTGTAGGTGTCTTGGTGGAAGAGTGGGGTAACATCTCACAGCAAGAACTGGGAAATCTGGTGCAGTCCATGAGGAGGAGATGCACTGCAGTACTTAATGCAGCTGGTGGCCACACCAGATACTGACTGTTACATTTGATTTTGATCCCCCCTCCCTTTGTTCAGGGACACAATATTCCATTTCTGTTAGTCACATGTCTATGGAACTTGTTCAGTTTATGTCTCAGTTGTTGAATCTTGTTATGTTCATACAAATATTTACACATGTTAAAGTTTGCTGAAAAGACAGTGAGAGGACGTTTCTTTTTTTGCTTTTTCTGTATTTGTGAAGCAGGGGTCCCTGGTTCGAGCCAGGTATGTGCCGCATGGGGAGGAAGTGGTACACGCTAAGCAATCAGCGTGACGTCCTTTATACACGGTTTTCCCACTAGTAATTACCAGTAGAAGTGCTTTTTTCCCCAGCCGTATGTGGTAAATACAACCTTTCAACTTAGTTATAAATGTCGGGTTAGTGTTGAATATAGGCATGTCAGTAGCACATCTAGCCACTAGATGGCGGGGTAATGATGAGAGAAACCCGAGCCATCCCACCGGGCATTGACGTCCATTCAACATTATTCTACGATTTAATTCAACCAAGGTGTGCCCAGTGGGACGGGAGAACTCTTGTCTGCATTCTGCGTTTGATTGAATACAGGCCTGTAATTCAACTAGAATAAAACACTGAAATATGTTACTGTGAAACTGTAATCACAGTACAGGTGTGTCTTGATGTAGTGCTTTTTAAAATGCAAGCGGAGAATGAATTCAGCCAGCCACTCTAAAAACCTGACAGTGAGAAATTAAATGTCGTAAACTATTAAAAATCGTAAACCATATCTGATATGATATTGCATAACTTTTAATGTTTGACAGACCAGTTTTAGGAGGAAAGCTTTTGTGTGACTTGACTCTCATCTCCTTTATTGCTACAGTCAACAGACCCATGTATTTAGACAGTTAGACCAATGCGGTTTCCAGCGTGATGATACATTTACATGACACTTGAACATTCTATGGCAGCCATGTTAGTTCCCCATTAACTTTACATGTGGAATATTAAAACAATGCTATGAATGAATTACCGAATGTCTAGAATTAGAACAATATTCAACATTCTAAAAGTTGACCAAACTCTCGAATGTCTCTGCAGTCGAAATGCGTTCGTCCATCCTGTATTCTATTCATTCTACACCGCGTCATGGTGAAGTCAGATTATTCCATATAAGGAGGTGGGGTTTGGAGAATTGATCGGGCCACGTCAAGAAAAGCACCCATACGTTGTACTGAACTAGTGCGGAGTAGACTCTCGACAAGGATACAGCAACAGTAGGCTGTCAACCGTATTAAGAGATATCATTTACACTCCTGTTTATTACAATGGACTGCGCTTTTGAGCACATGGATGCTGTTGGTTTTCTGGAGATTTGGCAACACTTTGATGCAGACGGTGAGAATTATTAATATTATAACCTAACCATGCAAGCTATGGTTTGATAACTTTATATATGTTCTTTTTGATGCAGAAAACCCCATGTTATTTATGTAAAGAAAACGTTTAAAAAGTATTCTAAAACGTATGAGAGAGTATTTTAAATGTTGTTAATGCTTCTACAGATAATGGTTACATTGAGGGGAAGGAGTTGGATCACTTCTTCCGTCACATGATGACGAAATTAGGTCCGGAGGTAAGTACATATTTTCCCCCTCTTATCTTTTATCTATTTTATTAGCAGCCTAATAACGCGCAACAAATGTGAAGCGCAGCAGGTGCATTTAGTCTATTTGCCAGTTACTGCCCGAAACTAGTGTGCCGCCTTATAAATGACACATAACAGATACATGATCATTATTATTGTAAATATCCTCTTCTAAATATGGCTCACTGTTCCTCGGAAGTGTTATCGGACGTTCCTCTATTACAGATAGCCTACAATGTGTTAAAGGCACTTCCTCTTGTATACCATAAGTGGTGTGCCACTGTTGCCTCTATGGGAGATTGCCAACAACATCTTATTTTTGCGTTCAGTATTTACAGTCGATCAATGTACCTCTTGGTCTAGATGAGTGAATACAACGATTCGATGGCAGGCTACTGATGATTGACAGGTAAATAAAACTATGGGTTGATACAGGAAAACAGCCAGTACTTTCCCCATGTAATTGTGCAGCAAAGGGCAGCGTATCTTTAGTTATAGCTCTGTCCAAACAAAGGCTCTATTCAACCTTTTAGTGTGTGTTTGTCTTTTTCCTGAGTGGGATGAGCTGCTGTCCAGATGGGTTCATGGATGACATTAGGATGCTACAGGCATCAGCAAACGCAATTATGGGCTGTGTCCCAAATGGCACCCTATTCCCTATACAGTGAACTACTTTTGACCAAAGCCCTATGGAACCCTGTTCCCTATATAGTGAACTACTTTTGACCAGCCCCCTATGGAACCCTGTTCCCTTTATAGGACACTACTGTTGACCAGCCCCCTATGGAACCCTGTTCCCTTTATAGGACACTACTGTTGACCAGCCCCCTATGGAACCCTGTTCCCTTTATAGGACACTACTGTTGACCAGCCCCCTATGGAACCCTGTTCCCTTTATAGGGCACTACTGTTGACCATAGCCAATAGGACACAATAATTGGTTTAGGGCGCCATTTGGGACATATAGTTGATGTTCTGGCGTACTACACAGTGGGTGGTTAGAGAGAGACCATGTTCAGCACTGACAATGGGTTCTGTGATGGTGATGCTGTTTTTAATAGTTCCTGCGGATGTGTAGAAAACTAAATATTGTTGTGATATTGTTCAAATACATTTAAACTGACCACCACTTGGTAGTCTTAAGACCAATAACATCTGTGCTCAGTTTTCATCTCATTTGTCTATCATATAAACAGGAAGTATTGTCACACTCGCTATCCTCAAACTCCCCGTCATAAATCGACCAAGGCGCAACGTGCATGTAGTTCCACATCTTTTAATGAAACGTGCCGCAACCAAGATGCACACAAACACACACAGGAAATTAATTACCCACAAAACACAGGTGGGAAAAGGATACCTAAGTATGGTTCTCAATCAGAGACAACGATAGACAGCTGCCGCTGATTGAGAACCACACCCGGCCAAACACATAGAAATAGAAAATCATAGAACATAGAACATAGACTGCCCACCCAAATCACACCCTGACCAAACCAAAATAGAGACATAAAACGCTCTCTATGGTCAGGGCCTGACAAGTATTGACATTAAAGTCTGAAAGGACAAATCTGGAGAAGTTTTTGGTTTCCAAGAAGATTATAATCACTTGCCTAAAAAAATGTAAATTAGCTATTTACATGCAGAAGTGAAATATATTTCCTGCCTTTCACTTACACATACGAGAGGAATCAGAAAGATCAGTACTGGAATTCTTTTATATTTTGGTTGTGATCATCAAATACGTTCTCAGAGCTCAACTTGCCCGACCGCAATAAATGACATAAATTGTCTGTATTTCACTTTGCTTTCAGTCTTGCACTAAAGATCGTCCTGTTCCTGCCCTTAGACCATGGACACACTGCTTGGTCAATATGTTCACTTAAATTGGACCTCATTACGCTTAAGGTCAACAGCTGATAAGGAACATAATACTATTGAGAACAGACTCATGTCTCTGTATTATTGGGAAGCTGCTGGCACCTGCATGTCTGGGACACGTCACTTATTTGTGTTTGTTCCTGCTCTCACTGTATGTACACAGCTAATTAGTTATGAAGTGTATCTCTAGTGAAGTAATATTTGATATGCATATTATATATACATTATATACAACCCATAATAAGACTATGTAATTAATATGATCAAAGTCTGTCAAAACTGATATTTAGTACTATGCTAGATACTATGGTTGAGTTACTGTAACAGGCTATCAAGAAACGCAGGAGAATGGAAAACTACAGGAAAGTAGATTTAAATACATTGTAATACAAACGATTCACATTAACTTAAATTACAAGGCATTATTATAGGCATGATCAGAGAGAGACAGAGAGAGAGACAGAGACAGAGACAGAGACAGAGACAGAGACAGAGAGAGACAGACACAGAGACAGAGACACACACAGAGACAGAGAGAGACAGACACAGAGACAGAGACAGAGACAGAGACAGAGACAGAGAGAGACAGACACAGAGACAGAGACACACACAGAGACAGAGAGAGACAGACACAGAGACAGAGACAGAGACAGAGACAGAGACAGAGACAGAGACAGACACAGAGACAGACACAGAGACACACACAGAGACAGAGACAGAGAGAGTCTGAAAAAGCCTGAAGAGGCCATGGGAAGGAGAGAGAAAGAGAGAGTCTATTTCACCACAGCAGGTCGGGAACAAAAAAGAGAAAGACAGAATGAATCTAAGACCCCTTTATAACACCTGAGTTGTTTGGGTTCAAAATATGAGTTGTTGACCAATAGGATTACTTTAAAAGTGACCTTCCAATCAGAAGACAACAGAACCTCTGCTTGACAGAGATGTGACAGAATGGGGAATGGTGAGATAATGCAGCATTCCTAAGACAACACACAGGAAGTCATTGCATATGTAACAGTATAACTTTAAACCGTCCCCTCGCCCCGACCCGGGCGCGAACCAGGGACCCTCTGCACACATCAACAACAGTCACCCACGAAGCATCGTTACCCATCGCTCCACAAAAGCCGCGGCCCTTTAGAGCAAGGGGAACCACTACTTCTCAGAGCAAGTGACGTCACCGATTGAAAGGCTATTAGCGCGCACCACCGCTAACTAGCTAGCCATTTCACATCCGTTACACATACAGTGTAAAGTGTCAGTTCAGGGAGGAAGCATCATTGATCATCGGGTATATTACATTTCCACCAGAGACAGGAGACTTGTGGGTAACCAGTAAGCACATCTGGTCAGAGGAGAGAGAGGGAGGGGGGAGAGGGGGAGTCATAGTAACTGTGGTAACTGTACTTCGTGTCTCTCTCTCCGTGCAGGATAAAGTAACAGAGGAGAGGGTCCAGAGGCTGAAGCAGAGGTTCATGTCAGCCTATGATGTCACCGCAGACGGACGCCTGCAGATCCAGGAGGTAACGCCAACAGATGGAAAGGGAAACCTATAGCTATAACAATCTAAGACACAGCCAACAGAACATGGACAGAGAGAGAGAGAGAGAGACCGAGGAAATGTAATTGAGAGAGAGAGAGAGAGAGAGAGAGAGAGAGAGAGAGAGAGAGAGAGAGAGAGAGAGAGAGAGAGAGAGAGAGAGAGAGAGAGAGAAAGTGCATTCATCCACTTTCAAAAGAAGACCAATTCATTTGACCACAAATCTCAAAGGCTTCCAGCTTTTATAAGTGGTGGAAATGATCAATATATTTGTGTGGTTCCTGTGGGATGTTTTACTGTATATGTGAGTGGTCTCTCACAGTAAACGCTCTCTCAGCCATCTGAAGTTGGCAGGCAAGCCACAGCGTCTCTTTGTGTGGTTGATGGGGAGAGTGCAGCGATAGCAGCTAAGGGCGAGGAAACCATTTCACTAATGGGATGAACAGTATATCGGTTGTAGAGATGGAGCGATAGGCACTTGTTTTAATTGTCAAAAGCACGATTCAGCATATATGACAGCCAATTGCATGACCAGCTTCATTACACATGAACCAGCAGGAATCAATGACTGGTGCCACCTTTTTTCTCAGAGTTCTTGTTGCACAGTATTTTTGGTGCACAGTGCTGCAGTAGTAACCTACAACTGGGCTGTTTCCTCATGGTCTTTCCTCTCTGTCTCTCTCTCTCTCTCTCTCTCACTCTCTCTCTGTCTCTCTCTCTCTCTCTCTCTCTCTCTCTCTCTCTCTCTCTCTCTCTCTCTCTCTCTCTCACTCTCTGTCTCACTCTCTGTCTCTCTCTGTCTCTCTCTGTCTCTCTCTCTCTCTCTCTCTCTCTCTCTCTCTCTCTCTCACTCTCTGTCTCTCTCTGTCTCTCTCTCTCTCTCTCTCTCACTCTCTGTCTCTCTCTGTCTCTCTCTCTCTCACTCTCTGTCTCTCACTCCCTCTGTCCCTCACTCACTCCCCCCCCCTGTCTCTCTCTCTCTCTCTCTCAATTCAATTCAATTCAATTCAAGGGGCTTTATTGGCATGGGAAACATGTGTTAACATTGCCAAAGCAAGTGAGGTAGACAATACACAAAAGTGAAACAAACAATACAAATTAACAGTAAACATTACACATACAGAAGTTTCAAAACAATAAAGACATTACAAATGTCATATTATATATATACAGTGTTGTAACAATGTACAAATGGTTAAAGCACACAAGTTAAAATAAATAAGCATAAATATGGGTTGTATTTACAATGGTGTTTGTTCTTCACTGGTTGCCCTTTTCTTGTGGCAACAGGTCACAAATCTTGCTGCTGTGATGGCACACTGTGGAATTTCACCCAGTAGATATGGGAGTTTATCAAAATTGGATTTGTTTTCGAATTCTTTGTGGATCTGTGTAATCTGAGGGAAATATGTGTCTCTAATATGGTCATACATTGGGCAGGAGGTTAGGAAGTGCAGCTCAGTTTCCACCTCATTTTGTGGGCAGTGTGCACATAGCCTGTCTTCTCTTGAGAGCCATGTCTGCCTACGGCGGCCTGTTTCAATAGCAAGGCTATGCTCACTGAGTCTGTACATAGTCAAAGCTTTCCTTAAGTTTGGGTCAGTCACAGTGGTCAGGTATTCTGCCACTGTGTACTCTCTGTTTAGGGCCAAATAGCATTCTAGTTTGCTCTGTTTTTTTGTTAATTCTTTCCAATGTGTCAAGTAATTATCTTTTTGTTTTCTCATGATTTGGTTGGGTCTAATTGTGCTGTTGTCCTGGGGCTCTGTGGGGTGTGTTTGTGTTTGTGAACAGAGCCCTAGGACCAGCTTGCTTAGGGGACTCTTCTCCAGGTTCATCTCTCTGTAGGTGATGGCTTTGTTATGGAAGGTTTGGGAATCGCTTCCTTTTAGGTGGTTGTAGAATTTAACGGCTCTTTTCTGGATTTTGATAATTAGTGGGTATCGGCCTAATTCTGCTCTGCATGCATTATTTGGTGTTCTACGTTGTACACGGAGGATATTTTTGCAGAATTCTGCATGCAGAGTCTCAATTTGGTGTTTGCCCCATTTTGTGAAATCTTGGTTGGTGAGCGGACCCCAGACCTCACAACCATAAAGGGCAATGGGCTCTATGACTGATTCAAGTATTTTTAGCCAGATCCTAATTGGTATGTTGAAATTTATGTTCCTTTTGATGGCATAGAATGCCCTTCTTGCCTTGTCTCTCAGATCGTTCACAGCTTTGTGGAAGTTACCTGTGGTGCTGATGTTTAGGCCGAGGTATGTATAGTTTTTTGTGTGCTCTAGGGCAACGGTGTCTAGATGGAATTTGTGGTCCTGGCGACTGGACCTTTTTTGGAACACCATTATTTTGGTCTTACTGAGATTTACTGTCAGGGCCCAGGTCTGACAGAATCTGTGCAGAAGATCTAGGTGCTGCTGTAGGCCCTCCTTGGTTGGTGACAGAAGCACCAGATCATCAGCAAACAGTAGACATTTGACTTCGGATTCTAGTAGGGTGAGACCGGGTGCAAATCCGGTCTCACCCTACTAGAATGAAATCAACAAAGCATGAGAAGACTTTGCCTTTGTTTTGGTTTGTTTGGTTGTCAATTAGGGTGTGTAGGGTGAATACATGGTCTGTTGTACGGTAATTTGGTAAAAAGCCAATTTGACATTTGCTCAGTACATTGTGTTCATTGAGGAAATGTACGAGTCTGCTGTTAATGATAATGCAGAGTATTTTACCAAGGTTACTGTTGACGCATATTCCACGGTAGTTATTGGGGTCAAATTTGTCTCCACTTTTGTGGATTGGGGTGATCAGTCCTTGGTTCCAAATATTGGGGAAGATGCCAGAGCTAAGGACGATGTTAAAGAGTTTTAGTATAGCCAATTGGAATTTGTTGTCTGTATATTTGATCATTTCATTAAGGATACCATCAACACCACAGGCCTTTTTGGGTTGGAGGGTTTTTATTTTGTCCTGTAACTCATTCAAGGTAATTGGAGAATCCAGTGGGTTCTGGTAGTCTTTAATAGTTGATTCTAGGATTTGTATTTGATCATGTATATGTTTTTGCTCTTTATTCTTTGTTATAGAGCCAAAAAGATTGGAGAAGTGGTTTACCCATACATCTCCATTTTGGATAGATAATTCTTCGTGTTGTTGTTTGTTTAGTGTTTTCCAATTTTCCCAGAATTGGTTAGAGTCTATGGATTCTTCAATTACATTGAGCTGATTTCTGACATGCTGTTCCTTCTTTTTCCATAGTGTATTTCTGTATTGTTTTAGTGATTCACCATAGTGAAGGCGTAGACTCAGGTTTTCCGGGTCTCTATGTTTTTGGTTGGACAGGTTTCTCAATTTATTTCTTAGATTTTTGCATTCTTCATCAAACCATTTGTCATTGTTGTTCATTTTCTTCGGTTTTCTATTTGAGATTTTTAGATTTGATAGGGAAGCTGAGAGGTCAAATATACTGTTAAGATTTTCTACTGCCAAGTTTACACCTTCACTATTGCAGTGGAACGTTTTACCCAGGAAGTTGTCTAAAAGGGATTGGATTTGCTGTTGCCTAATTGTTTTTTGGTAGGTTTCCAAACTGCATTCCTTCCATCTATAGCATTTCTTAATGTTACTCAGTTCCTTTGGCTTTGATGCCTCATGATTGAGTATTGCTCTGTTCAAGTAGACTGTAATTTTGCTGTGATCTGATAGGGGTGTCAGTGGGCTGACTGTGAACGCTCTGAGAGACTCTGGGTTGAGGTCAGTGATAAAGTAGTCTACAGTGCTACTGCCAAGAGATGAGCTATAGGTGTACCTACCGTAGGAGTCTCCTCGAAGCCTACCATTGACTATGTACATACCCAGCGTGCGACAGAGCTGCAGGAGTTGTGACCCGTTTTTGTTGGTTATGTTGTCATAGTTGTGCCTAGGGGGGCATATGGGGGAGGGAATGCTGTCACCTGCAGGCAGGTGTTTGTCCCCCTGTGTGCTGAGGGTGTCAGGTTCGTGTCCAGTTCTGGCATTTAGGTCGCCACAGACTAATACATGTCCCTGGGCCTGGAAATGATTGATTTCCTCCTTCAGGATGGAGAAGCTGTCTTCATTAAAGTATGGGGATTCTAGTGGGGGGATATAGGTAGCACACAGGAGGACATTTTTCTCTGTTAAGATAATTTCCTTTTGAATTTCTAGCCAAATGTAAAATGTTCCTGTTTTGATTAATTTAATGGAGTGAGTTAGGTCTGCTCTATACCAAATTAGCATTCCCCCTGAGTCCCTTCCCTGTTTCACACCTGGTAGTTTGGTGGATGGGACTACCAGCTCTCTGTAACCTAGAGGGCAACCAGTGGGTCCGTCTCCTCTATACCATGTTTCTTGCAGGATGACAATGTCTGCATTACCGATTTCTTTGGTGAAGTCCGGGTTCCTGCTCTTTAGGCCAAAGGCAGATGACCTCAGGCCTTGGATATTCCAGGATGATATAGTGAAGGCTTTTTGTTCCATAAAGTGTCCAATGTTGTTGGTCGTGGTTTGGCCTCAGGCCAGTAAGTGTGAGCAGAGCCTGCTGAGCATCTGGTACATGCCGTTGGCTTGGGCGAGTGTAAGAGTGGGGGTTGGGCCTGTTTGCCCGCTCACTACCTGGGCGTATGTGTGACTTCCATGTTGATGCCCTCTTTGCGGGGGTGGGGTGCATGGGGTGGGCAGGAGTGGCATAGGTCTGATCTGAGGGGGCCTAAATTGGGTGTGGGCATGGTTGATGTGGGGGGGTGTTGATTGGTTGGGGTGGGGGTGTGGATGTGTCTGGGGGTGCTGTGGTCTGGATGTAAGTCCTCTTGGCGTGGGTCCTCTATGTGTAGGTCCAGGGGGGGGTCCTGAAGGTCTTGGAGGGTGTCTCGCTGGTCTGGGTGGGGTGTCTATTGATCTGTTGCTCCTGTGTGAAGTGTTGGGGCTGCGTTTGAGAGCGATGTCCTTTAGAGTCCGGGCAAAGGTGGGCACTGCTGCCTTGTAGAGGTGGACCTGGTCATAGAGGCTGTTCAGGTCCAGGGTGGAGTGGTGGGCCAGAAAGACATTTGGTTTTGAGGCACAGTCACGGGAAATGCTTGCGTTTACCCGCTGTATTGTAGCAGGGTGGAAGTCTTTTCGTGGTAGCAGGGTGGAGATAACCACTTGTGCGTTGGGGAAAGTAGAAGAAGCTTTTTCAATCACTCCCTTCAGTGCTGTGGCCACCCTTTCCTGCTGTGCTCTCAGGTCGTTTGTGCCTGTGTGTATTATTATGTGGCTGGGTGAGCCTAGTTTGTCCTCAGACAGAAGGTCTAGGGCGCGCTGGGTGTTTGGACACCAGAGTTTAGACACACTGTGTTTGGGAAAAAGTTTTTTTTCTTCTATATATTTCCCATTTGAGTCCATAAGGAGGACAATCTGTGTCTTGTGTTTGTCCTCAGTGGGTGTGGGGGGGTTGTCAGGAGGGCTATCAGGGTGGCTGACAGGGGGGGTGCTCAGAGGGAGTGAGAGCTGCTGGGCTTGGGGTTTTTCTTTTGTCTGTTCTGCTGTGATGTCGACTCTATGGTCAGGGTCTGGTGTGGACTGTTCTGCTGTGATGTCGACTCTATGGTCAGGGTCTGGTGTGGACTGTTCTGCTGTGGTGTTGAGACTTTTGTCGGGTGCTGAGGTGGGCTGTTCTGCTGGCGTCTCTGTGGGGATGGCCACCTCCCTAGTGGGTTGTTCTCTGTCACATGCCATCCCCCTCCACCTCTCCTCCAGCAGTCTGATCCTCTCCTCCATCCCCCTCTCCCTCTCCTCCAGCAGTCTGATCCTCTCCTCTAGTGCTCTGTTCTGCTCCTGCTCCTGCTTCTGCTCTTTCTCCTGTTGAAGTTGTCTCACCACTGTCCAGAGTGCAGATATGTCTCTCTCCACCTCCAGCACTCCGGGTCTGGTTAAAGGGGTGTTGTTGTGCTGGACTGTTGTCTGGGTCTGTGCTGACTGGAGTGTAATCACCTGCTGTTCCAGCTCCACCTGCCTTACCTCCAGCTGGGTGAATTTATCCTTCATTTCAATGAGGGAGAAGTACTCTGTGCTGGGAGGTTGACTGTCTGCTGAGGGTTGCTCGTCTGTGGGGTTATGTGATGAAGAGGTCTGGTCTGACCCGCTTGGGGTGGGGGTATCTTTATCAAGGGAGAGCTTCTCCTGCTGGGCTAAATCTTTGATTAGGTGAAAGTCCAGCTGAAACTGTTTGGGGTTGCCCTGTACCATTACTGTTCCAGACTTATAAAGATTTATGTTAGCTGACTCCTCGTCCTCGTTGTCAAGAATCCTGAGTTTCCACCCCTCGTTAACCCCCCCTCTCTTAACAGAGGGGTAGTGTGCTAATATAGCACTGTGCCATGCCAGGGGATGGTTTGTGTGGAAGATAAGGTTGCTGATGTTCCCATTTTTGTAATAGTCAGCAAAAAGTGTCTCTTGATTTTCCATAAGGAGCTTCATTTTGTGATCTTTTCTTGCCTTATCATTCTTTACACTCACAGAGTACTGTATTTTAATTACCTCTGAACAGCGGGAGGCAGCTTCTAAGGCCTCTCCATTTGGTTGGGGTAGACTATTCGACTCTCCTGCCATTGTTGGGCTAATGGGCTTTGACACCTCTCACTTGACACGTAAGTGCTAGTTGAAGTTGTATCAAGCTTGGCAGAATGATGTTACCATTCAGTCCTTATAGAGTAATGTCATGTATTTTTCTTCTTGGCTTTTGGAAATAGAATATAGTTTCAGACTAAACATTACTCACTCAGTTCCAGGTTGGGTGGTGTTTTCAGGTTTCTGTTGTTTTCCAGAGAATTTGCTGTATAGAATTAAAATCCTTGGTTGTTGTGAACTGTTCAGGTGATTCCGTAATTCCGTCCAAAATCAGGTTGTAGGTTTTGAGTTTTGATTTGAAGTGAAGGTTATGTAGTAGAGAGTAGCATCCTGTATGTGTTCCTGACAAAAAAATCCAAGTTTATCTAACTCTAAATCTATCTTTTTTTTTTTTTTTTCTCTCTCTCTCTCTCTCTGTCTCTCACTCTCTCTGCAATGTTGATCATATCCCAATGTAATCCTCTAATGCAGTGCTAATATAATTGTACTAAGAGGGGAGGGCACAAGATCCCGTTGGGCACTCAGCACAGTTAGATCTGGATGCCTGCCAGGGCCACAATTAGTGGGTCTGATGAATTGCTGCCACGTCACTAGCATCATACTTCACTGGCATCATACTTCACAGGCATCATACTTCACTGGCATCATACTTCACTTGCATCATACTTCACTGGCATCATACTTCACTGGCATCATACTTCACTGGCATCATACTTCACTGGCAGCATACTTCACTGGCATCATACTTCACTGGCATCATACTTCACTGGCATCATACTTCACCTGCATCATACTTCACTGGCAGCATACTTCACTGGCATCATACTTCACTGGCATCGTACTTCACTGGCATCGTACTTCACTGTCATCATACTTCACCTGCATCGTACTTCACTGGCATCATACTTCACGGTCTCTCTGGGAAAAAGGTGCAGCTACAGTGATTCAGTTAGAGAGGGGCGAATCAACAGTTAGAGACGCTGACTCTGGGCTGGTTGTATGGGAGGTCAGCTGGGCTGGGAGAGAGACTCACTGTACAGCTGCTGCTGTCTTCAGGATGGGTTCTCTCTCATCTTACTCCCACTGATATCTTGCTGATAACTGTGGTGCAAGTATCATGATATACAGTTGAATGCACTTTAGTTGAATTCACGTGTTGTGACTCTGGATAAGAGCATCTGATAAATGTTCATGTGTATTTGGTTGTGTTGCAGTTGGCCATGATGATCCTGCCACAGGATGAGAACTTCCTCCTGGTGTTCCGCAGGGAAGCCCCTCTGGACAACAGTGTAGACTTTATGAAGGTGAGAAGCCCCTCTGGACAACAGTGTAGACTTTATGAAGGTGAGAAGCCCCTCTGGACAACAGTGTAGACTTTATGAAGGTGAGAAGCCCCTCTGGACAACAGTGTAGACTTTATGAAGGTGAGAAGCCCCTCTGGACAACAGTGTAGACTTTATGAAGGTGAGAAGCCCCTCTGGACAACAGTGTAGACTTTATGAAGGTGAGAAGCCCCTCTGGACAACAGTGTAGACTTTATGAAGGTGAGAAGCCCCTCTGGACAACAGTGTAGACTTTATGAAGGTGAGAAGCCCCTCTGGACAACAGTGTAGACTTTATGAAGGTGAGAAGCCCCTCTGGAAAACAGTGTAGACTTTATGAAGGTGAGAAGCCCCTCTGGACAACAGTGTAGACTTTATGAAGGTAAGAAGCCCCTCTGGACAACAGTGTAGACTTTATGAAGGTGAGAAGCCCCTCTGGACAACAGTGTAGACTTTATGAAGGTGAGAAGCCCCTCTGGACAACAGTGTAGACTTTATGAAGGTGAGAAGCCCCTCTGGACAACAGTGTAGACTTTATGAAGGTGAGAAGCCCCTCTGGACAACAGTGTAGACTTTATGAAGGTAAGAAGCCCCTCTGGACAACAGTGTAGACTTTATGAAGATGAGAAGCCCCTCTGGACAACAGTGTAGACTTTATGAAGGTGAGAAGCCCCTCTGGACAACAGTGTAGACTTTATGAAGGTGAGAAGCCCCTCTGGACAACAGTGTAGACTTTATGAAGGTGAGAAGCCCCTCTGGACAACAGTGTAGACTTTATGAAGGTGAGAAGCCCCTCTGGACAACAGTGTAGACTTTATGAAGGTGAGAAGCCCCTCTGGACAACAGTGTAGACTTTATGAAGGTGAGAAGCCCCTCTGGACAACAGTGGAGACTTTATGAAGGTGAGAAGCCCCTCTGGACAACAGTGGAGACTTTATGAAGGTGAGAAGCCCCTCTGGACAACAGTGTAGACTTTATGAAGATGAGAAGCCCCTCTGGACAACAGTGTAGACTTTATGAAGGTGAGAAGCCCCTCTGGACAACAGTGTAGACTTTATGAAGGTGAGAAGCCCCTCTGGACAACAGTGTAGGCTTTATGAAGGTGAGAAGCCCCTCTGGACAACAGTGTAGACTTTATGAAGGTGAGAAGCCCCTCTGGACAACAGTGTAGACTTTATGAAGGTGAGAAGCCCCTCTGGAAAACAGTGTAGACTTTATGAAGGTGGGAGAAGCCCCTCTGGACAACAGTGTAGACTTTATGAAGGTGAGAAGCCCCTCTGGAAAACAGTGTAGACTTTATGAAGGTGAGAAGCCCCTCTGGACAACAGTGTAGACTTTATGAAGGTGAGAAGCCCCTCTGGACAACAGTGTAGACTTTATGAAGGTGAGAAGCCCCTCTGGACAACAGTGTAGACTTTATGAAGGTGAGAGAAGCCCCTCTGGACAACAGTGTAGACTTTATGAAGGTGAGAAGCCCCTCTGGACAACAGTGTAGACTTTATGAAGGTGAGAAGCCCCTCTGGACAACAGTGTAGACTTTATGAAGGTGAGAAGCCCCTCTGGACAACAGTGTAGACTTTATGAAGGTGAGAAGCCCCTCTGGACAACAGTGTAGACTTTATGAAGGTGAGAAGCCCCTCTGGACAACAGTGTAGACTTTATGAAGCTGGATCTGTTGGAATGGTCTGTGTGGTGATCGGTTGGAATGGTCTGTGCGGTGATCTGTTGGAATGGTCTGTTTGGTGATCTGTTAGAATGGTCTGTGTGGTGATCTGCTGGAATGGTCTGTGTGGTGATCGGTTGGAATGGTCTGTGTGGTGATCTGTTGGAATGGTGGTCTGTGCGGTGATTTGTTGGAATGGTCTGTGCGGTGATCTGTTGGAATGGTCTGTGCGGTGATCTGTTGGAATGGTCTGTGCGGTGATCTGTTGGAATGGTCTGTGCGGTGATCTGTTGGAATGGTCTGTGCGGTGATCTGTTGGAATGGTCTGTGCGGTGATCTGTTGGAATGGTCTGTGCGGTGATCTGTTGGAATGGTCTGTGTGGTGATCTGTTGGAATGGTCTGTGCGGTGATCTGTTGGAATGGTCTGTGCGGTGATCTGTTGGAATGGTCTGTGCGGTGATCTGTTGGAATGGTCTGTGCGGTGATCAGTTGGAATGGTCTGTGCGGTGATCTGTTGGAATGGTCTGTGCGGTGATCTGGTGGAATGGTCTGTGCGGTGATCTGTTGGAATGGTCTGTGCGGTGATCTGTTGGAATGGTCTGTGTGGTGATCCGAGTACCTGCCAGATCTGTAGAACCAGATATGTGAGATGTAATTTGTAATTTATGGAAAGAATGTTCGCAGTTCCTTTTTCCATGTGAACTCCATTTGTTGTGTGTGGCTATCACAGTAACTCTGAGGAAGACAAAGAACTCAGCATCACCTCACCTGGACAAGCACCCTAATGCTTACTAAGGGTCATTGGTGGCAGCTGGTATTTGTATTCACAGCAACTGATTGTCCTTCTTGTCTCTGTAGATCTGGAGAAAGTATGATGCTGACAGCAGTGGATTCATATCAGCTGTGGAGCTGAAGGTAATGTTGTTTAACTCCACTCCTACACACAGAAGGTAATGTGGTTTAACTCCACTCCTACACACAGAAGGTAATGTGGTTTAACTCCACTCCTACACACAGAAGGTAATGTGGTTTAACTCCACTCCTACACACAGAAGGTAATGTGGTTTAACTCCACTCCTACACACAGAAGGTAATGTTGTTTAACTCCACTCCTACACACAGAAGGTAATGTTGTTTAACTCCACTCCTACACACAGAAGGTAATGTGGTTTAACTCCACTCCTACACACAGAAGGTAATGTGGTTTAACTCCACTCCTACACACAGAAGGTAATGTTGTTTAACTCCACTCCTACACACAGAAGGTAATGTTGTTTAACTCCACTCCTACACACAGAAGGTAATGTGGTTTAACTCCACTCCTACACACAGAAGGTAATGGTGTTTAACTCCACTCCTACACACAGAAGGTAATGGTGTTTAACTCCACTCCTACACACAGAAGGTAATGTGGTTTAACTCCACTCCTACACACAGAAGGTAATGTTGTTTAACTCCACTCCTACACACAGAAGGTAATGGTGTTTAACTCCACTCCTACACACAGAAGGTAATGGTGTTTAACTCCACTCCTACACACAGAAGGTAGTGTTGTTTAACTCCACTCCTACACACAGAAGGTAATGTGGTTTAACTCCACTCCTACACACAGAAGGTAATGTTGTTTAACTCCACTCCTACACACAGAAGGTAATGTGGTTTAACTCCACTCCTACACACAGAAGGTAATGTTGTTTAACTCCACTCCTACACACAGAAGGTAATGTGGTTTAACTCCACTTCTACACACAGAACGTAATGTCTTTATATTTATCAAACCATGTTAGATCTGATTTCAGTGAATCAGGCAATAAACCATGTTAGATCTGATTTCAGTGAATCAGGAAATAAACCAATAAACCATGTTAGATCTGATTTCAGGGAATCAGGAAATAAACCAATAAGCCATGCCCTTTTTATTTCCTCTCTCCTTCTTTGTAAACAGGGTTTCCTGAAGGACTTGTTCCAGCAGCACGGGAAGGCTGTGTCCTCCAGCAAACTGGACGAGTACACAGACGCAATGGTAAAACAGCAGTCTCCTAGCCCTTTCCTGTAGTCAAATGACCACATCGCCCCCTGGTGGCCTCATTGGTGGAATGTTATTCATACTTTTCATCATTTCATAATTAATAAATACTATTTCAAAACAAATGCTGAAAATGTGTTCTTCTTGGTTCCTGGAGGTACTAAAGATATCCTCTTGGTTCCTGGAGGAACATAGGGCCTGTACTAAAGATATCATCTTGATTCCTGGAGGAACATAGGGCCTGTACTAAAGATATCCTCTTGGTTCCTGGAGGAACATAGGGCCTGTACTAAAGATATCCTCTTGGTTCCTGGAGGAACATAGGGCCTGTACTAAAGATATCCTCTTGGTTCCTGGAGGAACATAGGGCCTGTACTAAAGATATCCTCTTGGTTCCTGGAGGAACATAGGGCCTGTACTAACGATATCCTCTTGGTTCCTGGAGGAACATAGGGCCTGTACTAACGATATCCTCTTGGTTCCTGGAGGAACATAGGGCCTGTACTAACGATATCCTCTTGGTTCCTGGAGGAACATAGGGCCTGTACTAAAGATATCCTCTTGGTTCCTGGAGGAACATAGGGCCTGTACTAACGATATCCTCTTGGTTCCTGGATGAACATAGGGCCTGCACTAAAGTTATCCTCTTAGTTCCTGGAGGAACATAGGGCCTGTACTACAGATATCCTCTTGGTTCCTGGAGGAACATAGGGCCTGTACTAAAGTTATCCTCTTAGTTCCTGGAGGAACATAGGGCCTGTACTAACGATATCCTCTTGGTTCCTGGAGGAACATAGGGCCTGTACTAAAGTTATCCTCTTAGTTCCTGGAGGAACATAGGGCCTGTACTAAAGATATCCTCTTGGTTCCTGGAGGAACATAGGGCCTGTACTAAAGATATCCTCTTGATTCCTGGAGGAACATAGGGCCTGTACTAACGATATCCTCTTGGTTCCTGGAGGAACATAGGGCCTGTACTAAAGATATCCTCTTGGTTCCTGGAGGAACATAGGGCCTGTACTAAAGATATCCTCTTGGTTCCTGGAGGAACATAGGGCCTGTACTAAAGATATCCTCTTGGTTCCTGGAGGAACATAGGGCCTGTACTAACGATATCCTCTTGGTTCCTGGAGGAACATAGGGCCTGTACTCTTGGTTCCTGGAGGAACATAGGGCCTGTACTAAAGATATCCTCTTGGTTCCTGGAGGAACATAGGGCCTGTACTAATGATATCCTCTTGGTTCCTGGAGGAACATAGGGCCTGTACTAATGATATCCTCTTGGTTCCTGGAGGAACATAGGGCCTGTACTAAAGATATCCTCTTGGTTCCTGGAGGAACATAGGGCCTGTACTAAAGATATCCTCTTGGTTCCTGGAGGAACATAGGGCCTGTACTAAAGATATCCTCTTGGTTCCTGGAGGAACATAGGGCCTGTACTAAAGATATCCTCTTGGTTCCTGGAGGAACATAGGGCCTGTACTCTTGATTCCTGGAGGAACATAGGGCCTGTACTAAAGATATCCTCTTGGTTCCTGGAGGAACATAGAGCCTGTACTAAAGATATCCTCTTGGTTCCTGGAGGAACATAGGGCCTGTACTAACGATATCCTCTTGGTTCCTGGAGGAACATAGGGCCTGTACTAAAGATATCCTCTTGGTTCCTGGAGGAACATAGGGCCTGTACTAAAGATATCCTCTTGGTTCCTGGAGGAACATAGGGCCTGTACTAACGATATCCTCTTGGTTCCTGGAGGAACATAGGGCCTGTACTCTTGGTTCCTGGAGGAACATAGGGCCTGTACTAAAGATATCCTCTTGGTTCCTGGAGGAACATAGGGCCTGTACTAAAGATATCCTCTTGGTTCCCGGAGGAACATAGGGCCTGTACTAAAGATATCCTCTTGGTTCCTGGAGGAACATAGGGCCTGTACTAAAGATATCCTCTTGGTTCCTGGAGGAACATAGGGCCTGTACTAAAGATATCCTCTTGGTTCCTGGAGGAACATAGGGCCTGTACTAAAGATATCCTCTTGGTTCCCGGAGGAACATAGGGCCTGTACTAAAGATATCCTCTTGGTTCCTGGAGGAACATAGGGCCTGTACTAAAGATATCCTCTTGGTTCCTGGAGGAACATAGGGCCTGTACTAAAGATATCCTCTTGGTTCCTGGAGGAACATAGGGCCTGTACTAAAGATATCCTCTTGATTCCTGGAGGAACATAGGGCCTGTACTCTTGATTCCTGGAGGAACATAGGGCCTGTACTAAAGATATCCTCTTGGTTCCTGGAGGAACATAGGGCCTGTACTAAAGATATCCTCTTGGTTCCTGGAGGAACATAGGGCCTGTACTCTTGGTTCCTGGAGGAACATAGGGCCTGTACTCTTGGTTCCTGGAGGAACATAGGGCCTGTACTAAAGATATCCTCTTGGTTCCTGGAGGAACATAGGGCCTGTACTAAAGATATCCTCTTGGTTCCTGGAGGAACATAGGGCCTGTACTAAAGATATCCTCTTGGTTCCTGGAGGAACATAGGGCCTGTACTAAAGATATCCTCTTGGTTCCTGGAGGAACATAGGGCCTGTACTAAAGATATCCTCTTGGTTCCTGGAGGAACATAGGGCCTGTACTAAAGATATCCTCTTGGTTCCTGGAGGAACATAGGGCCTGTACTCTTGATTCCTGGAGGAACATAGGGCCTGTACTAAAGATATCCTCTTGGTTCCTGGAGGAACATAGGGCCTGTACTCTTGATTCCTGGAGGAACATAGGGCCTGTACTAACGATATCCTCTTGGTTCCTGGAGGAACATAGGGCCTGTACTAACGATATCCTCTTGGTTCCTGGAGGAACATAGGGCCTGTACTAACGATATCCTCTTGGTTCCTGGAGGAACATAGGGCCTGTACTAAAGATATCCTCTTGGTTCCTGGAGGAACATAGGGCCTGTACTAACGATATCCTCTTGGTTCCTGTTACCAGTCTTGAGATGCTTCCTTTCCCTTTTGGCCATGACACGCAGTCTTTATAGTCCCTTACCCACTGATTTACAATCTCTCTCTCCAGTGTGTGTAAAAGAAGATAACTCAAGCACAACGTCTAATCAACCTAATGCAGTCATCAGTCTCTAGAACCATTAATGCGGGGTAAATGAACCTTATTCATGGCTCTTTCAGAGTGCCTTTCATGAACGTGGTATAGATTCAGCAGGTAAATCTGGTTTCAGTGACGTTCATTACAACCAGATTTCAACCAACTTTGCCCCGCGCCCCGCTGTGTATAAACGGTACTGGATCTTCAGGATGTTTAATATGTATTTTTATTTGACCTTTATTTAACTAGGCAAGTCAGTTAAGAACAAATTCTTATTTACAATGACTGCCTAGGAACAGTGGGTTAACTGCCTTGTTCAGGGGCAGAACGACAGATTTTTACCTTGTCAGCTCAGGGATTCAATCCACCAACCTTTCGGTTACTGGTCCAACGCTCTAACCACCTGCTGCCCCGATGTGGCTTGTTCCCAGACTCCTGTCAAAGGGTCATCGCATTATACTGGCACCTGTCACTGACTTGTTTTTCCAATCTTATCCATACCCTGAGGCTTGTTCCCTTCTCTGAAAACGTTCTAACTTCTACGCTAACTTTAAATGGACTTCACTGACTCAGATTCCCAGTGAGGAGAAAATGGCTTCATCCTGCAGCCAGGTGTGGTCTCTGTCTCTCCAGTTCATCAGACAGGGTAATGCGTTCCCAAATGTCTTCATCCTGCAGCCAGGTGTGGTCTCTGTCTCTCCAGTTCATCAGACAGGGTAATGCGTTCCCAAATGTCTTCATCCTGCAGCCAGGTGTGGTCTCTCTCTCTCCAGTTCATCAGACAGGGTAATGCGTTCCCAAATGTCTTCATCCTGCAGCCGGGTGTGGTCTCTCTCTCTCCAGTTCATCAGACAGGGTAATGCGTTCCCAAATGTCTTCATCCTGCAGCCGGGTGTGGTCTCTCTCTCTCCAGTTCATCAGACAGGGTAATGCGTTCCCAAATGGCATCCTATTCCTTATGGGCCCTGGTCAAAAGTAGTACACTATATAGGGAACAGGGAGTCATAGGGTTCTGGTCAAAAGTAGTACACTATATAGGGAACAGGGTGCCATAGGGTTCTGGTCAAAAGTAGTGCACTATATAGGGAATAGGGAGTCATTTGGGACCGTGACAGGGCAGTGTTGTGGCAGCCAGCAGCAGATCACTCTGTCCAGCTGTATTAATCATCTCATCTAACAGACTGAGATATTAGATTACCAGTGTCTGGCGGGAAACTGTCACACCTCTCATACCGAGTCACTCTGTCTGTCTCTCACCCTGCCCTGTCTGTCTTTCACCCTGCCCTGTCTGTCTCTTACCCTGGCCTGGTCTGGCATCACAGTGTCTGTCTCTCACCCTGCCCTGTCTGTCTCTCACCCTGCCCTGTCTGTCTCTTACCCTGGCCTGGTCTGGCATCACAGTGACTGTCTCTCACCCTGCCCTGTCTGTCTCTTACCCTGGCCTGGTCTGGCATCACAGTGTCTGTCTCTCACCCTGCCCTGTCTGTCTCTCACCCTGCCCTGTCTGTCTCTCACCCTGGCCTGGTCTGGCTTCACCCCGTTCTGTCTCTCACCTTGGCCTGGTCTGGCATCCCCTTGTTCTGTCTCTCACCCTGGCCTGGTCTGGCATCACCCCGTTCTGTCTCTCAGTGTGGTTAGGGTTAGGGTTAGGCATTAGGCTTAGCAGTGTGGTTAGGGTTAGGGTTAGGCATTAGGCTTAGCAGTGTGGTTAGGGTTAGGGTTAGGCATTAGGCTTAGCAGTGTGGTTAAGGTTAGGGTTAGGCATTAGGCTTAGCAGTGTGGTTAAGGTTAGGGTTAGGCATTAGGCTTAGCAGTGTGGTTAAGGTTAGGGTTAGGCATTAGGCTTAGCAGTGTGGTTAAGGTTAGGGTGAGGCATTAGGCTTAGCAGTGTGGTTAAGGTCAGGCATTAGGCTTAGCAGTGTGGTTAGGGTTAGGGTTAGGCATTAGGCTTAGCAGTGTGGTTAAGGTTAGGGTTAGGCATTAGGCTTAGCAGTATGGTTAAGGTTAGGCATTAGGCTTAGCAGTGTGGTTAGGGTTAGGCATTAGGCTTAGCAGTGTGGTTAAGGTTAGGGTGAGGCATTAGGCTTAGCAGTGTGGTTAAGGTTAGGCATTAGGCTTAGCAGTGTGGTTAAGGTTAGGCATTAGGCTTAGTAGTGTGGTTAAGGTTAGGGCTGGGTTTAATCACGTTGTGGCTTTGCCAGCTAGTGACCACTCTGCAGAGCTGCCTCCAGAACAACATTCATAATGAAAAACGCTAACCTGCGTCAACAGGTGTTTATTTGTGCTTGATTCTAAACCATTGACAAACATGTTTAGTTGGCTTTTTTAAGCAGGAAAACCAGTAATCGCCAAATATATGTAATATCTCCGTTGGTCTGTCTTGAACCAAAATTACACATGTTTTATTATGCATCAATTCCTTTTTTCTAACAGATGAACATTTTTGACAAAAATAAGGATGGTCGCTTGGATCTGAACGATTTGGCCAGGTACTTCTAATTGACTCTATTACAATTCTGAATATTGAACCGTTTGGCCAGGTACTTCTAATTGACTCTATTACAATTCTGAATACTGAACCGTTTGGCTAGGGACTTCTAATTGACTCTATTACAATTCTGAATACTGAACCGTTTGGCCAGGTACTTCTAATTGACTCTATTACAATTCTGAATACTGAACCGTTTGGCCAGGTACTTCTAATTGACTCTATTACAATTCTGAATACTGAACCGTTTGGCCAGGTACTTCTGATTGACTCTATTACAATTCTGAATACTGAACCGTTTGGTCAGGTACTTCTAATTGACTCTATTACAATTCTGAATACTGAACCGTTTGGCCAGGTACTTCTAATTGACTCTATTACAATTCTCAATACTGAACCGTTTGGCCAGGTACTTCTAATTGACTCTATTACACTTCTGAATACTGAACCGTTTGGCCAGGTACTTCTAATTGACTCTATTACAGTTCTGAACACTGAACCGTTTGGCCAGGTACTTCTAATTGACTCTATTACAATTCTGAATACCTAACCGTTTGGCCAGGTACTTCTAATTGACTCTATTACAGTTCTGAATACTGAACCGTTTGGCCAGGTACTTCTAATTGACTCTATTACACTTCTGAATACTGAACCGTTTGGTCAGGTACTTCTGATTGACTCTATACTGTAGTATCAATACCTTTTCTGACTATGCTGTTTTGCTTGATCAAATTGTTGTTTATTTCACGTTTTCCTTTAGGATCCTGGCTCTAGAAGAGAATTTCATGCTACAGTTCAAAATGGATGTGAGTTCAGTTGATGTGTTTCTCCTAATGCTCATTACATTACTCTGCTAAATCATCTTAGGAAAATGGACAGATGAAACTAACCATAATTGACTCTGTTTACAGGCCTCCAGTCAAGAAGACAGAAAGAGAGACTTTGACAAAATATTCAACCACTATGATGTTGTGAGTACAGACAGAGTACCCTTGGGGCTGGGATGTTGGATTTGATTTGCAGGGCAACTGCTTCCTCTATATGGTCTGTAAATTAAATACGAGTTGCAAAATAAGGATGTTTGGTTCAGAGAAGAGAGATTCAGAGAATTCAGAGAAGAGAGATTAGAATGTTGGCATGATGCTCTTTTAATGAGTTCTATGTTCTCTCTTCTCCATTGGTCAGAGTAACACCGGAGCTTTTAATGAGTTCTATGTTCTCTCTTCTCCATTGGTCAGAGTAACACCCGGAGCTTTTAATGAGTTCTATGTTCTCTCTTCTCCATTGGTCAGAGTAACAACGGAGCTTTTAATGAGTTCTATGTTCTCTCTTCTCCATTGGTCAGAGTAACATCGGAGCTTTTAATGAGTTCTATGTTCTCTCTTCTCCATTGGTCAGAGTAACACCGGAGCTTTGGAAGGACCAGAGGTGGATGGCTTTGTAAAAGACATGATGGAACTGGTCAGGGTGAGTTGTGGGGAAGAATATCAGACAATATCTTTATGAATGTGCCACAAACATGATCCTATTATAGGCCCAAAGGACATCTACTGTGTCCAGTGTTCTCTGTCCTGGCTGGCCTTAAGGACATCTATTGTGTCCAGTGTTCTCTGTCCTGGCTGGCTTTAAGGACATCTATTGTGTCCAGTGTTCTCTGTCCTGGCTGGCCTTAAGGACATCTATTGTGTCCAGTGTTCTCTGTCCTGGCTGGCCTTAAGGACATCTACTGTGTCCAGTGTTCTCTGTCCTGTCTGGCCTTAAGGACATCTACTGTGTCCAGTGTTCTCTGTCCTGGCTGGCCCTAAGGACATCTACTGTGTCCAGTGTTCTCTGTCCTGGCTGGCCATAAGGACATCTATTGTGTCCAGTGTTCTCTGTCCTGGCTGGCCCTAAGGACATCTACTGTGTCCAGTGTTCTCTGTCCTGGCTGGCCCAAAGGACATCTACTGTGTCCAGTGTCCTCTGTCCTGGCTGTCCCTAAGGACATCTACTGTGTCCAGTGTTCTCTGTCCTGGCTGGCCCTAAGGACATCTACTGTGTCCAGTGTCATCTGTCCTGGCTGTCCCTAAGGACATCTACTGTGTCCAGTGTTCTCTGTCCTGGCTGGCCTTAAGGACACCTATTGTGTCCAGTGTCCTCTGTTCTGGCTGGCCCAAAGGACATCTACTGTGTCCAGTGTTCTCTGTCCTGGCTGGCCCAAAGGACATCTACTGTGTCCAGTATTCTCTGTCCTGGCTGGCCCAAATGACATCTATTGTATCCAGTGTTCTCTGTCCTGGCTGGCCCAAAGGACATCTATTGTCTCCAGTGTACTCTGTCCTGGCTGGCCATAAGGACATCTATTGTGTCCAGTGTTCTCTGTCCTGGCTGGCCTTAAGGACATCTATTGTGTCCAGTGTCCTCTGTCCTGGCTGGCCCTAAGGACATCTACTGTGTCCAGTGTTCTCTGTCCTGGCTGGCCCTAAGGACATCTACTGTGTCCAGTGTTCTCTGTCCTGGCTGGCCATAAGGACATATATTGTGTCCACTGTTCTCTGTCCTGGCTGGCCCTAAGGACATCTACTGTGTCCAGTGTTCTCTGTCCTGGCTGGCCCAAAGGACATCTATTGTCTCCAGTGTACTCTGTCCTGGCTGGCCATAAGGACATATATTGTGTCCAGTGTTCTCTGTCCTGGCTGGCCCAAAGGACATCTATTGTGTCCAGTGTTCTCTGTATCCATCAACAACAGATGAAATGCTCCTTGACGTTCACCTCTTGACCTCATTGAACTTACAGAATACATTAACTTTAGCCCACACATTCAATAGATCTTTATTGTCCCGGAAGAGCAATTTTTGTGCAATATAAAATACATCTTACAAACACATCTTCACTACTAATGTGTTTTACCTGTTGATCTTCCATCCAGCCCAGCATCACTGGTCCAGAGCTGGACAAACTGAGGGCTGTGCTGCTGGGACACTGTGACGTCAACAAAGATGGAAAGATCCAGAGGAATGAGCTGGCGCTGTGCCTGGGAATGAAGCCCAAAAAGGCCTAGTCTTCCCCGTACAGAGAAGCCCTCTACTACTGACCCTTCCCTTCACTCTGATACATCCAGAACTGATCCTTCCCTTCACTCTGATACACCCAGAACTGACCCTTCCCTTCACTCTGATACACCCAGAACTGACCCTTCCCTTCACTCTGAGACATCCAGAACTGACCATTCCCTTCACTGTGATACACCCAGAACTGACCCTTCCCTTCACTCTGAGACATCCAGAACTGACCCTTCCCTTCACTCTGAGACATCCAGAACTGATCCTTCCCTTCACTCTGAGACATCCAGAACTGACCCTTCCCTTCACTCTGATACACCCAGAACTGACCCTTCCCTTCACTGTGAGACATCCAGAACTGATCCTTCCCTTCACTCTGAGACATCCAGAACTGACCATTCCCTTCACTCTGAGACATCCAGAACTGATCCTTCCCTTCACTCTGAGACATCCAGAACTGACCCTTCCCTTCACTCTGAGACATCCAGAACTGATCCTTCCCTTCACTGTGAGACATCCAGAACTGATCCTTCCCTTCACTGTGAGACATCCAGAACTGATCCTTCCCTTCACTGTGAGACATCCAGAACTGATCCTTCCCTTCACTGTGAGACATCCAGAACTGATCCTTCCCTTCACTGTGAGACATCCAGAACTGACCCTTCCCTTCACTCTGAGACATCCAGAACTGACCCTTCCCTTCACTCTGAGACATCCAGAACTGACCCTTCCCTTCACTCTGAGACATCCAGAACTGACCCTTCCCTTCACTCTGAGACATCCAGAACTGACCCTTCCCTTCACTCTGAGACATCCAGAACTGATCCTTCCCTTCACTGTGATACACCCAGAACTGACCCTTCCCTTCACTGTGAGACATCCAGAACTGATCCTTCCCTTCACTCTGATACACCCAGAACTGATCCTTCCCTTCACTCTGATACACCCAGAACACCCAGAACTTTATGTCCAATCTTCAAAAACAAAGATGACAAAGACAACAGCTGCCAGTGTTTTAGCATGTTGTGGAACAAGCACTGTTCTGAATGATATCAATTGTGTTTTCTTGTGATAGATTCAAATTAATACAGAATAATACAGGTAGTCTACTGGTAAATTAATACAGAATAATACAGGTAGTCTACTGGTAAAATAATACAGAATAATACAGGTAGTCTACTGGTAAATTAATACGGAATAATACAGGTAGCTTACTGGTAAATTAATACAGAATAATACAGGTAGCCTACTGGTAAATTAATACAGAATAATACAGGTAGTCTACTGGTAAATTAATACAGAATAATACAGGTAGTCTACTGGTAAATGAATACAGAATAATACAGGTAGTCTACTGGTAAATTAATACAGAATAATACAGGTAGCCTACTGGTAAATGAATACAGAATAATACAGGTAGTCTACTGGTAAATTAATACAGAATAATACAGGTAGCCTACTGGTAAATTAATACAGAATAATACAGGTAGCCTACTGGTAAATTAATACAGAATAATACAGGTAGTCTACTGGTAAATTAATACAGAATAATACAGGTAGCCTACTGGTAAATTAATACAGAATAATACAGGTAGTCTACTGGTAAATTAATACAGAATAATACAGGTAGCCTACTGGTAAATTAATACAGAATAATACAGGTAGTCTACTGGTAAATTAATACAGAATAATACAGGTAGTCTACTGGTAAATTAATACAGAATAATACAGGTAGCCTACTGGTAAATTAATACAGAATAATACAGGTAGTCTACTGGTAAATTAATACAGAATAATACAGGTAGCCTACTGGTAAATTAATACAGAATAATACAGGTAGTCTACTGGTAAATTAATACAGAATAATACAGGTAGCCTACTGGTAAATTAATACAGAATAATACAGGTAGTCTACTGGTAAATTAATACAGAATAATACAGGTAGTCTACTGGTAAATTAATACAGAATAATACAGGTAGCCTACTGGTAAATTAATACAGAATAATACAGGTAGTCTACTGGTAAATTAAAGTGTATCTATCTGAGAAAGCAGGAGAATGCTCAATGTTCCAGAATGTGTTGTGAATGATGCTTTGTTTTGTTGGCCTGGCCATAGCTGGCTATTGGGCAATTTGCATGTCAGTGCAGTACTGTATTGTACATTAGGTGAGTTGCTGTTTTTAATATTATATGATGATGTTTAACAATGATAATTAAATCAAGAATAGTGGCACTTGGTGTTGTGTACTATGTTCCCGATACATTTAACATTAGTGCGTACAATATTGCCTGTGTATACAGTACCACTGGGCAGTGGGTAGCCTAGTGGTTAAGAGCATTGGGCCAGTAGCCAACATTTTACACTTCTGTTAATTATATAGCGCTACTAAATATGCAGATTATATTTCCTTAACCCAGGGATCATCAACTAGGTTCAGCCACGGGATGATTTCTTCTTGATCGGATGGTCTGGGGCCCAGAACATAATTACAGATCAATTTGTAGACTGAAAATTGACCGCAAGAAGCCCAAACAGACATAATATGTGACTTAAACATTATAATTTCAAACATTGTTTATATTTGTATACGATCACATGTTTCTCTCTATTATACTTGGGAACAGATTTTCTTAAATTAAATTCACTCGGAGCTGATTTTTTGGGGGGGGCCAGAAAACTTTGGAGGCCAAATAAAACCACCAGCGGGCCGAATTCCGCGGTCCGCCAGTTGGCCAACCCTGACTCAACCCATCTACATAGGCTGGAGATATAGAACTAACAGTCATTCATGACCTTAGAACAGAATCCAGAGATGTCCTCAGAGCCACTGTGCTCTGGTCAAAAGTAGGGCACTATTTAAGGAATAGGGTGTAATTTGGAACACATACTGTAGGTGTAACAGCTGCCGGAGTGCTGACAGGTTCCCTACATGCTACAGTAATGGTTTGTATGGTCTGTGCTGTTTGCTGGGAGAGAGGGGGAAGTATATTACAGTAATGGTTTGTATGGTCTGTGCTGTTTGCTGGGAGAGAGAGGGAAGTATATTACAGTAATGGTTTGTATGGTCTGTGCTGTTTGCTGGGAGAGAGAGGGAAGTATACTACAGTAATGGTTTGTATGGTCTATGCTGTTTGCTGGGAGAGAGAGAGGGAAGTATACTACAGTAATGGTTTGTATGGTCTGTGCTGTTTGCTGGGAGAGAGAGAGGGAAGTATATTACAGTAATGGTTTGTATGGTCTATGCTGTTTGCTGGGAGAGAGAGAGGGAAGTATATTACAGTAATGGTTTGTATGGTCTGTGCTGTTTGCTGGGAGAGAGAGGGAAGTATATTACAGTAATGGTTTGTATGGTCTATGCTGTTTGCTGGGAGAGAGAGAGGGAAGTATATTACAGTAATGGTTTGTATGGTCTGTGCTGTTTGCTGGGAGAGAGAGGGAAGTATATTACAGTAATGGTTTGTATGGTCTGTGCTGTTTGCTGGGAGAGAGAGAGGGAAGTATATTACAGTAATGGTTTGTATCGTCTATGCTGTTTGCTGGGAGAGAGAGAGGGAAGTATATTACAGTAATGGTTTGTATGGTCTGTGCTGTTTGCAGGGGGGGAGAGGGGGAAGTATACTACAGTAATGGTTTGTATGGTCTGTGCTGTTTGCTGGGGGAGAGAGAGGGAAGTATACTACAGTAATGGTTTGTATGGTCTGTGCTGTTTGCAGGGGGGGAGAGGGGGAAGTATACTACAGTAATGGTGTGATTGTGGTAAACATACTCTGGTTATCTAAAAAAAGGAACTCCTTGAAAACATTCCAGCTGCATTCAGATCCATCAATGGATAGATCAGAGTGTTTGTGTACATGTTGTGGAGGGGACTGGCTCGTAGGGCTTTGGTCAAAAGTAGTGCACCATATATAGGGTTCCATTTGGGACGCAGAGGTGTAATGAAGTGAACGCAGCTTGTGCTCCCGTTGAGAGTTCAGGTCACCATAGAAACCCATTCATTCGTTCAGGAGTGGGTGGGTGGGTGGGATATGTCAATCAGTCAGCACCTGACAGAATAAACATGGCTTAGTCATCGACATCTGGTGTGGTTCCCTACATGGCCTGTAAACAGAAAGGAAACGACAAACTGCTACGGTACGAAACAGATACGTTCACTTTGTTGTTGTTCTGTTTGGTGACAGGATCTCTGAGTCTGATATGACCTCGATACATGTCTGGGGGCTGCGGAAGATTTCCTGTAAGCAGCGGATAAAACCACGCACTGATCTAATTGGATAAAAAAAAAAACACTTGACAGGATGTTCATTGCATGTTGGAGAAAAACTCAATGTTGTGTCAGATGCTGTCTTTACTCTCAGAATGCATATAGAATCTCAAGGCCATCAGAATGTTGTGTCAGATGCTGTCTTTACTCTCAGAATGCATATAGAATCTCAAGGCCATCAGAATGTTGTGTCAGATGCTCTTTACTCTCAGAATGCATATAGAATCTCAAGGCCATCAGAATGTTGTGTCAGATGCTGTCTTTACTCTCAGAATGCATATAGAATCTCAAGGCCATCAGAATGTTGTGTCAGATGCTCTTTACTCTCAGAATGCATATAGAATCTCAAGGCCATCAGAATGTTGTGTCAGATGCTCTTTACTCTCAGAATGCATATAGAATCTCAAGGCCATCAGAATGTTGTGTCAGATGCTGTCTTTACTCTCAGAATGCATATAGAATCTCAAGGCCATCAGAATGTTGTGTCAGATGCTGTCTTTACTCCCAGAATGCATATAGAATCTCAAGGCCATCAGAATGTTGTGTCAGATGCTGTCTTTACTCCCAGAATGCATATAGAATCTCAAGGCCATCAGAATGTTGTGTCAGATGCTCTTTACTCTCAGAATGCATATAGAATCTCAAGGCCATCAGAATGTTGTGTCAGATGCTCTTTACTCCCAGAATGCATATAGAATCTCAAGGCCATCAGAATGTTGTGTCAGATGCTGTCTTTACTCCCAGAATGCATATAGAATCTCAAGGCCATCAGAATGTTGTGTCAGATGCTCTTTACTCTCAGAATGCATATAGAATCTCAAGGCCATCAGAATGTTGTGTCAGATGCTGTCTTTACTCCCAGAATGCATATAGAATCTCAAGGCCATCAGAATGTTGTGTCAGATGCTCTTTACTCCCAGAATGCATATAGAATCTCAAGGCCATCAGAATGTTGTGTCAGATGCTCTTTACTCTCAGAATGCATATAGAATCTCAAGGCCATCAGAATGTTGTGTTAGATGCTGTCTTTACTCCCAGAATGCATATAGAATCTCAAGGCCATCAGAATGTTGTGTCAGATGCTGTCTTTACTCTCAGAATGCATATAGAATCTCAAGGCCATCAGAATGTTGTGTCAGATGCTCTTTACTCTCAGAATGCATATAGAATCTCAAGGCCATCAGAATGTTGTGTCAGATGCTCTTTACTCTCAGAATGCATATAGAATCTCAAGGCCATCAGAATGTTGTGTCAGATGCTCTTTACTCCCAGAATGCATATAGCATCTCAAGGCCATCAGAATGTTGTGTCAGATGCTGTCTTTACTCTCAGAATGCATATAGAATCTCAAGGCCATCAGAATGTTGTGTCAGATGCTCTTTACTCTCAGAATGCATATAGAATCTCAAGGCCATCAGAATGTTGTGTCAGATGCTGTCTTTACTCCCAGAATGCATATAGAATCTCAAGGCCATCAGAATGTTGTGTCAGATGCTGTCTTTACTCCCAGAATGCATATAGAATCTCAAGGCCATCAGAATGTTGTGTCAGATGCTCTTTACTCTCAGAATGCATATAGAATCTCAAGGCCATCAGAATGTTGTGTCAGATGCTGTCTTTACTCTCAGAATGCATATAGAATCTCAAGGCCATCAGAATGTTGTGTCAGATGCTGTCTTTACTCCCAGAATGCATATAGAATCTCAAGGCCATCAGAATGTTGTGTCAGATGCTCTTTACTCTCAGAATGCATATAGAATCTCAAGGCCATCAGAATGTTATACAGGCGTCACTAACACAGAGAGGCTGCGGCCTACATACAGACTCATTGGCCACTTTAATAAATGGATCACTAGTCACTTTAATAATGGCACTTTAATAATGTTTACATATCTTGCACTACTCATCTCATATGTATATATTGTATTTTATACCATCTATTGCATCTTGCCTAGGCCGCTCTGTCATTGCTCATCCATATATTTATATGTATATATTCTTATTCCCTTCCTTTACTTAGATTTGTGTGTATTAGGTAGTTGTTGGGGAATTGTTAGATTACTTGTTAGATATTAATTCACTGTCGGAACTAGCAGCACAAGCATTTCGCTACACTCGCAATAAAATCTGCTAACCATGTGTATGTGACCAATACAATTTGATTTGATTTGATTTGAATGGTTGAGTTTAGTTGATTAGGAGCAACATTAGCCGTTGTACATGCAGAAGCTACCCTTCCTGTGGTCCACAAATAGAACTGAACAGAAATAAAGAGTTCACACTTTTCTAGCTGAGCTCTGAAACTAAAATGTGTGATAATTATCAACATAGCTAGAAGAGGACCAGCTACCCCCCTAGAGGAGGACCAGCTACCCCCCTAGAGGAGGACCAGCTACCCCCTAGAGGAGGACCAGCTACCTCCCTAGAAGAGGACCAGCTACCCCTTAGAGGAGGACCATCTACCCCCCTAGAGGAGGACCAGCTACCTACCTAGAGGAGGACCAGCTACCCCCTAGAGGAGGACCAGCTATCCCCCTAGAGGAGGACCAGCTACCCCCCTAGAGGAGGACCAGCTACCCCCCTAGAGGAGGACCAGCTACCCCCTAGAGGAGGACCAGCTACCTACCTAGAGGAGGACCAGCTACCCCCCTAGAGGAGGACCAGCTACAGCCCTAGAGGAGGACCAGCTACCACCTTAGAGGAGGACCAGCTACCCCCTAGAGGAGGACCAGCTACCCCCCTAGAGGAGTACCAGCTACCCCCTAGAGGAGGACCAGCTACCCCCCTAGAGGAGGACCAGCTACCTCCCTAGAGGAGGACCAGCTACCCCCTAGAGGAGGACCAGATACCACCTTAGAGGACGACCAGCTACCTACCTAGAGGAGGACCATCTACCCCCCTAGAGGAGGACCAGCTACCCCCTAGAGGAGGACCATCTACCCCCCTAGAGGAGGACCATCTACCCCCCTAGAGGAGGACCAGCTACCCCCCTAGAGGAGGACCAGCTACCCCCCTAGAGGAGGACCAGATACCTACCTAGAGGAGGATCAGCTACCTACCTAGAGGAGGACCAGCTACCCCCTAGAGGAGGACCAGCTTCCTACCTAGAGGAGGACCAGCTACCCCCTAGAGGAGGACCAGCTACCTACCTAGAGGAGGACCATCTACCCCCCTAGAGGAGGACCATCTACCCCCCTAGAGGAGGACCAGCTACCCCCTAGAGGAGGACCAGCTACCCCCTAGAGGAGGACCAGCTACCCCCTAGAGGAGGACCAGCTACTCCCCTAGAGGAGGACCAGCTACCCCCCTAGAGGAGGACCAGCTACCCCCTAGAGGAGGACCAGCTACCTCCCTAGAAGAGGACCAGCTACCCCTTAGAGGAGGACCATCTACCCCCCTAGAGGAGGACCAGCTACCTACCTAGAGGAGGACCAGCTACCCCCTAGAGGAGGACCAGCTATCCCCCTAGAGGAGGACCAGCTACCCCCCTAGAGGAGGACCAGCTACCCCCCTAGAGGAGGACCAGCTACCCCCTAGAGGAGGACCAGCTACCTACCTAGAGGAGGACCAGCTACCCCCCTAGAGGAGGACCAGCTACAGCCCTAGAGGAGGACCAGCTACCACCTTAGAGGAGGACCAGCTACCCCCTAGAGGAGGACCAGCTACCCCCCTAGAGGAGTACCAGCTACCCCCTAGAGGAGGACCAGCTACCCCCCTAGAGGAGGACCAGCTACCTCCCTAGAGGAGGACCAGCTACCCCCTAGAGGAGGACCAGATACCACCTTAGAGGACGACCAGCTACCTACCTAGAGGAGGACCATCTACCCCCCTAGAGGAGGACCAGCTACCCCCTAGAGGAGGACCATCTACCCCCCTAGAGGAGGACCATCTACCCCCCTAGAGGAGGACCAGCTACCCCCCTAGAGGAGGACCAGCTACCCCCCTAGAGGAGGACCAGATACCTACCTAGAGGAGGATCAGCTACCTACCTAGAGGAGGACCAGCTACCCCCTAGAGGAGGACCAGCTACCCCCTAGAGGAGGACCAGCTACCTACCTAGAGGAGGACCATCTACCCCCCTAGAGGAGGACCATCTACCCCCCTAGAGGAGGACCAGCTACCCCCTAGAGGAGGACCAGCTACCCCCTAGAGGAGGACCAGCTACCCCCTAGAGGAGGACCAGCTACCCCCCTAGAGGAGGACCATCTACCCCCCTACAGGAGGACCAGCTACCCCCCTAGAGGAGGACCAGCTACCCCCCTAGAGGAGGACCATCTACCCCCCTAGAGGAGGACCAGCTACCTACCTAGAGGAGGACCATCTACCCCCCTAGAGGAGGACCATCTACCCCCCTACAGGAGGACCAGCTACCCCCCTAGAGGAGGACCAGCTACCTCCCTAGAGGAGGACCAGCTACCTACCTAGAGGAGGACCAGCTACCCCCCTAGAGGAGGACCAGCTACCCCCCTAGAGGAGGACCAGCTACCTACCTAGAGGAGGACCAGCTACCCCCTAGAGGAGGACCAGCTACCTACCTAGAGGAGGACCAGCTACCCCCCTAGAGGAGGACCATCTACCTACCTAGAGGAGGACCATCTACCCCCCTAGAGGAGGACCAGCTACCCCCTAGAGGAGGACCAGTTACCTACCTAGAGGAGGACCATCTACCCCCCTAGAGGAGTACCAGCTACCCCCTAGAGGAGGACCAGCTACCCCCTAGAGGAGGACCAGCTACCCCCTAGAGGAGGACCAGCTACCCCCTAGAGGAGGACCAGTTACCTACCTAGAGGAGGACCAGCTACCTACCTAGAGGAGGACCAGCTACCCCTTAGAGGAGGACCATCTACCCCCCTAGAGGAGGACCAGCTACCCCCTAGAGGAGGACCATCTACCTACCTAGAGGAGGACCAGCTACCCCCCTAGAGGAGGACCAGCTACCTACCTAGAGGAGGACCATCTACCCCCCTAGAGGAGGACCATCTACCCCCCTAGAGGAGGACCAGCTACCCCCTAGAGGAGGACCAGCTACCCCCTAGAGGAGGACCAGCTACCCCCTTAGAGGAGGACCAGCTACCTACCTACAGGAGGACCAGTTACCTACCTAGAGGAGGACCAGCTACCTACCTAGAGGAGAACCAGCTACCTACCTAGAGGAGGACCAGCTACCCCCTAGAGGAGGACCAGCTACCTACCTAGAGGACCAGCTACCCCCCTAGAGGAGGACCAGCTACCTCCCTAGAGGAGGACCAGCTACCCCCTAGAGGAGGACCAGCTACCTCCCTAGAGGAGGACCAGCTACCCCCTAGAGTAGGACCAGCTACCCCCTAGAGGAGGAAAAGCTACCTGCATAGAGGAGGAAAAGCTACCTGCATAGAGGAGGACCAGCAACATCTCTAGAGGACCAGCTACCCCCTAGAGGAGGACCAGCAACATCCCTAGAGGACCAGCTACCCCCTTAGAGGAGGACCAGCAACATCCCTAGAGGACCAGCTACCCCCTTAGAGGAGGACCAGCAACATCCCTAGAGGACCAGCTACCCCCTTAGAGGAGGACCAGCTACCCCTGCTATCTGTCTCAGTCTAGACGGACAAGCCTACTCTCTGTCTCAGTCTAGACAGACAAGCCTGCTCTCTGTCTCAGTCTAGACAGACAAGCTAACTGCTGCTGGTTCCCATGAATAGGTCTACACCACCTGCTCTTTGGAGTCTACAGTCTAATACACGACTTGTTTAGTTTGACCTGTGTAATCCATGTTGTATACATAGAAAAGTCACATTATGTAGCCTAAACGTTTCGTGTAATATGAGACATGTTCTAAACGGGATTCCTTGGTATGTCCCAACTCTGACGTCACCCCGTTGAAGTTGATATTTAAAATGTTTACGCTAAGGGTTAAGGTGTTGACGTCGTTCTGTCCTTGAGCTGTTGTCTAATAATGTTGTGTATTATGTCATGTTTCATGTTCTGTGTGGACCCCAGGAAGAGTAGATGCTGCTTTCTCAACAGCTAATGGGGATCCTAATAACATACCAAATACCAAAGGTTATGGTTAAGGTTAGATAAGGGTAGGATAGGGGTTAAGGTTAGGGTTAGGGTTTATGGTATGTATGTCCCAAGGATCCCAACTTGCACTTGTGACTAGCCCATTTTCAAGGGCTAGGGAGACATCTGCTGGTGAAGGGAGACAAGTACTAGTTTTATTTGTCTGAAATTAGCCAGTCCAGACAAACCATTAGTCTTGGGGGAAACCTCATGCCTTGCAAAATGTTTGTCCTGATTTTTTCCCCAATGCCTACACATTTTAACTTTTTCCCACTTTTATATTGTTTTCCAAATACAGGTGAAATTGTGTTTCCATAAACCACCTCACAGGCTATGCATGTGTTGGCCACAAGATGTCACTAGACCCCTTCAAATCTGAACAATGAGCCCTTGCTCAGGACCACACGTTTGTTAATGTTGTTGCCCTCCTCACTACAAAATAAAATAGTATTTGTCACATGGCCCAGAATACAATCCAATGATGCAGAGTTAAACAAAACAATGTTAATACACGATAAAGACAAATAAAATACACAAGAGTGAAGCTAATTTGTTATTAACTGACTTGCCTAGTTAAATAAAGGTCAAATAAATAAAAAATATGCCTTTATCCTATGGCTCTGACTTGGTGTACAGGGAGAATACTGTAAGAATGGCCCATGTTCTGAATTCTGTCGCTGTACATTTCAAACGTGTTGAACAAATAGTTATATTGACTACATCCGTCCTAGCTCGCTCATTAAGATCTTAATCGAAATTACGGATTGCCTCTTATCCGCTCGTTGTCCCCTTATGCCATAGTTTGTACATCTCAATTGTCAGTAGAAACCACATTGGTTTAAATCAGCCATATCAACTATGCTATTATTTTCTTCAGGAATGTAGTGAAGTAAAAGTAAATAGTAAAGTGAAGTACAGATACTCAAAAAAACGACTTAAGTAGTACTTTAAAGTATTTTTTTTACTTAAGTACTTTACACCACTGTATGTCACCGTTATAGTGCAATTAATGTATTGTGTCGTGTTGTGTAGTGGCTTTGCTGGCATAAATAAATACAAATGAAAATGGTTTGCCTCACCATTATTTACATGCTAAAATCGCCACTGCTGTGAACTCGGGAAAAAAAACGAGCTCCGACTGGGGAAACATCGATTTGAACGGTCATCCAACTAGGAATTCCATCTCGGTAACTCGGGCCTGGAGCTCAATGACGTCATGATTTGACCCCGTATTTTTCCGAGTTCACAGTTGTTTTGAACGCGGCAGTAGTGTACAGTATCTGAATGTGTGCAAGTTTTGTGTGAGAGTGTCAGTGTAGTTAGTGTGTGTGAGTGAGTGTGTGTGTGTGTGTATAGTATTTTTGTAGATTTCCATGAACAATTTTGTTGCTAAACCGAATCCAATATTCTCTCCCGTTTTAAATAGCAGTTATGATGAGTTGAGAAAGATAGAAATCAGTTAGTTGATCCTTTTATAAACTATCTCGAGCAAAAGGCAAGAAGCCAACACACGCGTCAAAGCCAGGAGGGGGGTGCATTTCGCTATTCGGGTATGCGCTCTGTACCTTTAGGGAAGATAGTATACTCCTCGCGTCTTCTCCGCGCTCCCGTCGTCTCCTTCTCAAAACCCATTGGATGAGAAAGCCAGAAGTCCCGCCCCTCTTACCTTCTCCTCCAATGGGTTTTGAGAAGGAGACGAGGAGCGAGCAGAGAGGACGCGAGGAGTATGTTTTGAATTGAGTTCTTCACAGTCTCCAGACTCGACCAGCTGAAATTGCATTGTAATACATTGAGCTTCTGAGACGGAGCTGTGTTGGAATTTGCTTGTGTAGATCAGTTTGTTGTTTACGTTGAATATCCAGAGACTATCGGATCTATATCTATACATGTTGTATACGTTTCGGAATTGTGTCATTTGGAGAATCATGGACCGTGAGTGGAGAAGCGATTGGGTTTTAATTCTCGTCAGCGTATATTCTCTCAATCTCACCTCTTGTCGGAGAGCGTTTGACTGAGCCGATCAAGCTATAGGCTGGAGCGGGTTTATTCGTTTCTGCATCAAGTCAAGGTCTTTTCACTCGTTCGGTGAATAGTTAACTAAAGCGAAATTATTTGTATTAAATAGCCGAAGATTTGTAATTCAAATAGCCCGAGGTTTCTTTCAACTCCTACGTTCAGGAGCTGTCCAGCTTGACCGTCAGACTGACCAGTACTCAGTTGTCCAGAAAAATGGAGGCTGTTATTGAGAAAGAATGCAGTGCACTGGGGGGACTTTTCCAAAGTGTGATAGGCGACATGAAAGTAAGTCAAACCTATCCGTTCTGAATAATTTTGTTTATAACAGTGTACATTAGATAGATAGCTAATAGCTACTTGTCTAACTCCATATGAACTCATTCAGTAACCTGTTCTGTAGGAATGGCCACTAAGGTTAGCTAGCTAAGTAGATAACGTTAGCTGGCTGTCAGTGTTTTTGACAGTTGCTTCAGATAATGACAAGGCATGCCTCATCATCATGTCATGACTAGCTGCTTGCTTGCTCTTCAGGCCAAACTGCGAGCTATGAAGCCTATTGACCGACGTTTATGGAGTCAAACAAAAATACTAGAATGGGGTTATACATGGCTGAGGCTTGGGTGTTTTCTTCCAGTGTCAAATGCAGTGTTATGCTATAAAATCTATATGTTTCACCTCTGAATCTATTGTTGCTGTGGGTATCTAGGTTATTGTTCAGCAGGGGGTCTCTGCCTTCAAGGCTCTTGAAATATTCATCTGGCTGCTGATGCAAAGGAGCTGTGTGTGTTTGTATGGGTGTGTGTTTCACTCTCTCTCTCTCTCTCTCTCTCTCTCTCTTTCTCTCTCTCTCTTTCTCTCCTCTCTCTCTCTTTCTTCTCTCTTTCTCTCTCTCTCCCTCTCTCTCCTCTCTCTCTCCTCTCTCTTTCTCTCCTCTGTCTCTCTCTCTCCTCTCTCTTTCTCTCCTCTCTCTCTCCTCTCTCTCTCTCTCCTCTCTCTTTCTCTCCTCTCTCTTTCTCTCCTCTCTCTCTCCCTCTCTCCTCTCTCTCTCATCTCTCTTTCTCTCCTCTGTCTCTCTCTCTCTCCTCTCTCTTTCTCTCCTCTCTCTCTCCTCTCTCTTTCTCTCTTTCTCTCTCTCTCCTCTCTCTTTCTCTCTTTCTCCTCTCTCTCTCTCTCTCTCTCTCTCTCTCCTCTCTCTTTCTCTCCTCTCTCTCTCTCTCTCTCTCTCTCTCTCCTGTGTTATGGCGGTATAGTGTTACACAGGGGGACATTCCTAAGGTCACTAATGCTACAAATCATTATCAGACACAGCATCCTTACTTACTTTCTCCTCAGCCTCCCGGATGGCAGCATAGTCTGAGTATTACACTACTCAAATCAAATCACATTTTATTGGTCACATACACGTGGTTAGCAGATGTTATTGTGGGTGTAGCGAAATGCTTGCTCTTCTAGCTCCGACAGTGCAGTAATATCTAACAAGTAATATCTAACACTTTCACAACATATACCCAAAATACATGTACATCTAAGTAAGGAATGGATTAAGAATATATATACATATATGTCAGGGCGGCATTGGACTAAGATACAGTGGCATAGTATACAGTACAGCATATACATATGAGATGGGGGATGCAGTATTTACAAACAATTAAAGTGACTAAGATACCGTAGAATAGTATAGAGTACAGTTTACACATATGAGATGAGTAATGCAAGATACGGAGACATTATTAAAGTGGCTAGTGTTTCATTTCCTTAAAGTGGCCAGTGATTCCTCATCTATTCTCTATAGGCAGCAGCCTCTGCTGTGCTGGAGATGGCTGTTTAACAGTCAGTGGTGTAGTATAGAATATAATACAGTATATACATATGAAATGGGTGATGCAATATGTAAACACAATTTAAAAGTGACTAAGATACCGTAGAATAGTGTGGAGTACAGTTTATACATATGAGATGAGTGATGCAATATGTAAACACAATTTAAAAGTGACTAAGATACCGTAGAATAGTGTGGAGTACAGTTTATACATATGAGATGAGTGATGCAATATGTAAACACAATGTAAATAGTGACTAAGATACCGTAGAATAGTGTGGAGTACAGTTTATACATATGAGATGGGTGATGCAATATGTAAACACAATTTAATAGTGACTAAGATACCGTAGAATAGTGTGGAGTACAGTTTATACATATGAGATGGGTGATGCAATATGTAAACACAATTTAATAGTGACTAAGATACCGTAGAATAGTGTGGAGTACAGTTTATACATATGAGATGGGTGATGGTAGATACGGAACATTAGTAAAGTGTCTAGTGATCCATTTCTAAAAGTGGCCAGTGATTCTAATCTATGTCTATAGGCAGCTGCCTCTGATGTGCTAGTGAAGCGTGGATTGAAACGTGGATTCTGATTGGTCAGTGCAGCGTTGAATAGTCCTCACCACAGGACTGTTTGAGTTTCTAACTATAGGAGGGGAGGAGCAAGATGGAATCGTGGTCAGATTTGCCGAATGGAACGCGGGGGAGGGCCCTCCGTTACCGTGTGTCCGTTACCGTTTGTCCGTTACCGTGTGATTGTTACTGTGTGTCCATTACCGTGTGTCCGTTACCGTGTGATTGTTACTGTGTGTCCATTACTGTGTGTTCATTACTGTGTGTTCGTTACTGTGTGTCCATTACCGTGTGTCCGTTACCGTGTGATTGTTACTGTGTGTCCATTACTGTGTGTTCGTTACTGTGTGTCCATTACCGTGTGTCCGTTACCGTGTGATTGTTACTGTGTGTCCATTATTGTGTGTTCATTACCGTGTGATCGTTACCGTGTGATCGTTACCGTGTGATCGTTACCGTGTGTTCGTTACCGTGTGTCCGTTACCGTGTGTCCGTTACCGTGTGTCCGTTACCGTGTGTCCGTTACCGTGTGTCCGTTACCGTGTGATTGTTACTGTGTGTCCATTATTGTGTGTTCATTACCGTGTGTTCGTTACCGTGTGTTCGTTACCGTGTGATCGTTACCGTGTGTTCGTTACCGTGTGTCCGTTACCGTGTGTTCGTTACCGTGTGATCGTTACCGTGTGTTCGTTACCGTGTGTTCTTTACCGTGTGTTCATTACCGTGTGTTCTTTACCGTGTGTTCATTACCGTGTGTTCTTTACCGTGTGTTCGTTACCGTGTGATCGTTACCGTGTGTCCGTTACCGCGTGTCCGTTACCGCGTGTCCGTTACCGCGTGTCCGTTACCGCGTGTTCGTTACCGTGTGTTCGTTACCGTGTGTTCGTTACCGTGTGTTCGTTACCGTGTGTTCTTTACCGTGTGTTCATTACCGTGTGTTCTTTACCGTGTGTTCATTATCGTGTGTTCATTACCGTGTGTTCTTTACCGTGTGATCGTTACCGTGTGTCCGTTACCGTGTGTTCGTTACCGTGTGTCCGTTACCGTGTGTTCGTTACCGTGTGATCGTTACCGTGTGATCGTTACCGTGTGTCCGTTACCGTGTGATCGTTACCGTGTCCGTTACCGTGTGTCCGTTACCGTGTGTCCGTTACCGTGTGTCCGTTGCCGTGTGTCCGTTACCGTGTGTCCGTTACCGTGTGATCGTTACCGTGTGTCCGTTACCGTGTGTTCGTTACCGTGTGTTCGTTACCGTGTGTTCGTTACCGTGTGTTCTTTACCGTGTGTTCGTTACCGTGTGTTCGTTACCGTGTGTTCGTTACCGTGTGTCCGTTACCGTGTGTCCGTTACCGTGTGTTCGTTACCGTGTGTTCTTTACCGTGTGTTCGTTACCGTGTGTCCGTTACCGTGTGTCCGTTACCGTGTGTCCGTTACCGTGTGTTCTTTACCGTGTGTTCTTTACCGTGTGTTCGTTACCGTGTGTTCATTACCGTGTGTTCATTACCGTGTGTTCATTACCGTGTGTTCATTACCGTGTGTTCTTTACCGTGTGTTCTTTACCGTGTGTCCGTTACCGTGTGTTCGTTACCGTGTGTTCTTTACCGTGTGTTCGTTACCGTGTGTTCGTTACCGTGTGATCGTTACCGTGTGATCGTTACCGTGTGTCCGTTACCGTGTGTTCTTTACCGTGTGATCGTTACCGTGTGTCCGTTACCGTGTGTTCGTTACCGTGTGTTCGTTACCGTGTGTTCGTTACCGTGTGTTCGTTACCGTGTGTTCGTTACCGTGTGATCGTTACCGTGTGTTCTTTACCGTGTGTTCGTTACCGTGTGATCGTTACCGTGTGTCCGTTACCGTGTGTTCGTTACGTGTGTTCTTTACCGTGTGTTCGTTACGTGTGTTCGTTACCGTGTGTTCGTTACCGTGTGTTCGTTACCGTGTGTTCGTTACCGTGTGTTCGTTACCGTGTGTTCTTTACCGTGTGTTCGTTACCGTGTGTTCGTTACCGTGTGATCGTTACCGTGTGATCGTTACCGTGTGTTCGTTACCGTGTGATCGTTACCGTGTGTTCGTTACCGTGTGATCGTTACCGTGTGTTCGTTACCGTGTGTTCGTTACCGTGTGTTCGTTACCGTGTGTTCGTTACTGTGTGTTCACAAAATATAGTCAATATAAAGTCTAATAGGTTAGTCCATCATCACTTTGATGAGCAGGTTTTGCTTGGAAAATAGCTATTTTTACCTCAATGGGAATAGCTGGTAAAATAAAGGTTTAAAAAAGTGTTTTTGGTGTGTGTGTGTTTTGTTCTCATGTTGTTCTGTGTTTCTGACCGATGTTGTGCTCAGGGAAAACAAGATGTTCTGATATTCCTGTACTTTGTGTTTGTTTCCACAGAACAGCTACCCCATCTGGGAAGACTTTATCAGCAAGGCTGGGAAACTACAATCTCAACTCAGGTGAGTCATCATTATTACCACAGGTAGACCCTCAACAAGACCACAGTCAGGACCATCTCATTATTACCACAGGTAGACCCTTAACAAGACCACAGTCAGGACCATCTCATTATTACCACAGGTAGACCTTTAACAAGACCACAGTCAGGACCATCTCATTATTACCACAGGTAGACCCTCATTATTACCACAGGTAGACCCTTAACAAGACCACAGTCAGGACCATCTCATTATTACCACAGGTAGACCCTCAACAAGACCACAGTCAGGACCATCTCATTATTACCACAGGTAGACCCTCATTATTACCACAGGTAGACCCTTAACAAGACCACAGTCAGGACCATCTCATTATTACCACAGGTAGACCCTCATTATTACCACAGGTAGACCCTTAACAAGACCACAGTCAGGACCATCTCATTATTACCACAGGTAGACCCTTAACAAGACCACAGTCAGGACCATCTCATTATTACCACAGGTAGACCCTCAACAAGACCACAGTCAGGACCATCTCATTATTACCACAGGTAGACCCTCATTATTACCACAGGTAGACCCTTAACAAGACCACAGTCAGGACCATCTCATTATTACCACAGGTAGACCCTCAACAAGACCACAGTCAGGACCATCTCATTATTACCACAGGTAGACCCTCATTATTACCACAGGTAGACCCTTAACAAGACCACAGTCAGGACCATCTCATTATTACCACAGGTAGACCCTCATTATTACCACAGGTAGACCCTTAACAAGACCACAGTCAGGACCATCTCATTATTACCACAGGTAGACCCTTAACAAGACCACAGTCAGGACCATCTCATTATTACCACAGGTAGACCCTCAACAAGACCACAGTCAGGACCATCTCATTATTACCACAGGTAGACCCTTAACAAGACCACAGTCAGGACCATCTCATTATTACCACAGGTAGACCCTTAACAAGACCACAGTCAGGACCATCTCATTATTACCACAGGTAGACCCTTAAGAAGACCACAGTCAGGACCATCTCATTATTACCACAGGTAGACCCTCATTATTACCACAGGTAGACCCTTAACAAGACCACAGTCAGGACCATCTCATTATTACCACAGGTAGACCCTTAACAAGACCACAGTCAGGACCATCTCATTATTACCACAGGTAGACCCTTAACAAGACCACAGTCAGGACCATCTCATTATTACCACAGGTAGACCCTCATTATTACCACAGGTAGACCCTCATTATTACCACAGGTAGACCCTCATTATTACCACAGGTAGACCCTCATTATTACCACAGGTAGACCCTTAACAAGACCACAGTCAGGACCATCTCATTATTACCACAGGTAGACCCTTAACAAGACCACAGTCAGGACCATCTCATTATTACCACAGGTAGACCCTCATTATTACCACAGGTAGACCCTCATTATTACCACAGGTAGACCCTCATTATTACCACAGGTAGACCCTCATTATTACCACAGGTAGACCCTTAACAAGACCACAGTCAGGACCATCTCATTATTACCACAGGTAGACCCTTAACAAGACCACAGTCAGGACCATCTCATTATTACCACAGGTAGACCCTCATTATTACCACAGGTAGACCCTTAACAAGTGTCATGCTGTAGGATAAGTCCTAGAAAAGAGCTGTCTCCAACTGTCCGTCATTATTGGTTCCGCCCCAACCTCCAACCTCTACCCACCTGAGGTCTGTAATGTGTGGAATTGTAGGGCAGCTGTGGTTGAACTACTGTGTAGTTGCTAATAGTGTAGGTTCTAGGCCTAGTTATACTCCATGGTTCTCTGTGCTTAGTCTGTTAGTCTGTTAGTCTGTGAGTCTGTGAGTCTGTGAGTCTGTGAGTCTGTGAGTCTGTTAGTCTGTTAGTCTGTGAGTCTGTGAGTCTGAGTGTTGAGGGGTAGCTGAAGGATTGTCTCACCTAGGCCTAAACCCCCTGACCCCCATACCAGACACGGAAGTGCAGGACTATGTGATCTTTGCTGTGTCTGGGTGGAATTGTATGGCAGCTGTGGCTGTAACAGGATGGATGTCCTCCCGAGTGGCGCAGCGGTCTGACACGGAACCCAAACCGGCTGCGCCCGTGCGCCATCATGCATAAATGTATTTTGTCCCCCCACACCAAACGCGATCACGACACGCAGGTTGAAATATCACAACAAACTCTGAACCAATTATATTAATTTGGAGACAGGTCAAAAAGCATTAAACATTTATGGCAATTTAGCTAGCTAGCTTGCACTTGCTAGCTAATTTGTTCTGGGATATAAACATTGAGTTGTTATTTTACCTGAAATGCACAAGGTCCTCTACTCCACCAATTAATCCACACATAAAACGGTCAACCGAATCGTTTCTAGTCATCTCTCCTCCTTCCAGGCTTTTTCTTCTCTTGACTTTATATTGCGATTGGCAATTTTCATAAATTAGGTGCATTACCGCTACTGACCTCGTCCATCTTCAGTCACCCACGTGGGTATAACCAATGAGGAGATTGCACGTGGGTACCTGCTTCTATAAACCAATGAGGAAATGGGAGAGGCAGGACTTGCAGCTCGATCTGCGTCAGAAATAGAACTGACTTCTATTTTAGCCCTTGGCAACGCAGAAGCTCATTCGCGCGCGCGAGCAGTGTGGGTGCAATAATTGAATAATATAGATTTCTAAATTTATTTTGCAGCGCACGCGCTGCGAGCGGTGTAGTCAGCCTGTTAGGCACTGCTTCGCTTGAGGCGTCACTACAGACCCGGGTTCGATCCCAGGCTGTGACGTGACCGGGAGACCCATGAGGCGGCGCACAATTGGCTTAGCGTCGTCCGGGTTAGGGAAGGGTTTGGCCGGCCGGGATTCCTTGTCCCATTGCGCTCTAGTGACTCCTTGTGGCTGGCTGGGCGCCTGCAAGCTGATTTCAGTCGCCAGCTGGACGGTGTTTCCTCTGACACGTTGGTATGGCTGGTTTCCGGGTTAAGGCGAGCAGTGTGTCAAGAAGCAGTGCGGCATGGCAGGGTCGTGTTTCGGAGGACGCACGGCTCTCAACCTTCGCCTCTTCCGAGTCCGTAGGGGAGTTGCAGCGATGGGACAAGACTGTAACTACCAATTTGTACCAGGAAATTGTGGAGAAAAAGGGGTAACAAGTACACACAAAAAACAAATGCATAAATAAATAAACAGGATGGATGGATGTCTCTAGATTGGAAAATAAGAAACTGTGTCAGATCTACTTCTCTGTGATCTCTGCTGGGTAGAATCACCCAGTCTACTACCTCTACCCACCTCTCTGGTGATCTCTGCTGGGTAGAATCACCCTGTCTAGCTACTACCTCTACCCACCTCTCTGGTGATCTCTGCTGGGTAGAATCACCCAGTCTAGCTACTACCTCTACCCACCTCTCTGGTGATCTCTGCTGGGTAGAATCACCCAGTCTACTACCTCTACCCATCTCTCTGGTGATCTCTGCTGGGTAGAATCACCCAGTCTACTACCTCTACCCACCTCTCTGGTGATCTCTGCTGGGTAGAATCACCCAGTCTACTACTTCTACCCACCTCTCTGTGATCTCTGCTGGGTAGAATCACCCAGTCTACTACCTCTACCCACCTCTCTGGTGATCTCTGCTGGGTAGAATCACCCAGTCTACTACTTCTACCCACCTCTCTGTGATCTCTGCTGGGTAGAATCACCCAGTCTACTACTTCTACCCACCTCTCTGTGATCTCTGCTGGGTAGAATCACCCAGTCTACTACTTCTACCCACCTCTCTGTGATCTCTGCTGGGTAGAATCACCCAGTCTACTACCTCTACCCACCTCTCTGGTGATCTCTGCTGGGTAGAATCACACAGTCTAGCTACTACCTCTACCCACCTCTCTGGTGATCTCTGCTGGGTAGAATTGGAGGACAGGCTGATTGGCAGCGTGTCTTACTCTGTAATAATGTTAGGGTCGGGTGAAGTGCTCTGTCATTTAGCTGTCCTCTTCCACACTGCCTTCTAGGAAATTATCTAATTATAGTTTTTAAATCCATCCGTTGCTTTTTTGTTGCAAAATAGGTTATTTTTACAACTTCCCCCGACATAATGTTTCAGAACATATTTGTTTATTTGTGTATTACTGTGTAATCACAATATGGGTCTGTCCCAAAGTGCATCCTTTTCCCTATATAGTGCACAGTAGTATCCAACAGAGACTAACACAACCAGAGGTTTCCCCTGTAGTGGCTCTCCCTTTAAATAGAATGGAATGTGCTTGTGGGGAGTGTGCGTCTGTATGTCTTTGTGTGTGTGTGTGGGCGGGTGCATGTGTGTGTGTGTGTATTTTTCCGCCAGAGACTAGCAACACACCCTTGTGTGTAGTGGTTAGCTCCAACCCGCTACAACACAGTCTGTGGTAATACCATTACAGGTTGATAAGGACAGTGTTGTTCCTGGTCAAACGGATGTTAGTCATTTCATATCAGACGTAGAACTTTTGAGTTGATAAAGAATTCTGTTGTTCTGGGACAGACTCTACGTCCCAAATGGCGCCCTATTCCCTATATAGGGCACTACTTTTGACCAGGGCCCATAAAAGTAGTGCTCTATATACCGTTGAAGTCGGAAGTTTACATAAACTTAGCTTGGAGTCATTAAAACTCGTTTTTCAACCACTCCACAAATTTATTGTAAACAAACTATAGTTTTGGCAAGTCGGTTAGGACATCTACTTTGTGCATGACAAAAGTCATTTTTACAGACAGATTATGTCACTTATAATTCACTGTATCACAATTCCAGTGGGTCAGAAGTTTACATACACTAAGTTGACTGTGCCTTTAAACAGCTTGGAAAATTTCAGAAAATTATGTCATGGCTTTAGAAGCTTCTGATAGGCTAATTGACATCATTTGAGTCAACTGGAGGTGTACCTGTGGATGTATTTCAAGGCCTACCTTCAAACTCAGTGCCTCTTTGCTTGACATCATGGGAAAATTAAAAGAAATCAGCCAAGACCTCAGAAAATAAAATTGTAGACCTCCACAAGTCTGGTTCATCCTTGGGAGCAATTTCCAAATGCCTGAAGGTACCACGTTCATCTGTACAAACAATAGTATGCAAGTATAAACACCATGGGACCACGCAGCCGTCATACCACTCAGGAAGGAGACGCGTTCTGTCTCCTAGAGATAAACTTACTTTTGTGCGAAAAGTGCAAATCAATCCCAGAACAACAGCAAAGGACCTTGTGAAGATGCTGAAGGAAACAGGTACAAAAGTATCTATATCCACAGTAAAACGAGTCCTATATTGACATCACCTGAAAGGCCGCTCAGCAAGGAAGAAGCCACTGCTCCAAAACCACCATAAAAAAGACAGACTACGGTTTGCAACTGCACATGGGGGTCTGATGAAACAAAAATAGAACTGTTTGGCCATAATGACCATCGTTTTGTTTGGAGGAAAAAGGGGGAAGCTTGCAAGCCGAAGAACACCATCCCAACCGTGAAGCACGGGGGTGGCAGCATCATGTTGTGGGGGTGCTTTGCTGCAGGAGGGACTGGTGCACTTCACAAAATAGATGACATCATGAGGATGGGAAATTATGTGGATATATTGAAGCAACATCTCAAGACATCAGTCAGGAAGTGAAAGCTTGGTCGCAAATGGGTCTTCCAAATGGACAATGACCCAAAGCATACTTCCAAAGTTGTGGCAAAATGGCTTAAGGACAACAAAGTCAAGGTATTGGAGTGGCCATGACAAAGCCCTGACGTCAATCCCATAGAAAATTTGTGGGCAGAACTGAAAAAGCGTGTACGAGCAAGGAGGCCTACAAACCTGACTCAGTTACACCAGCTCTGTCAGGAGGAATGGGCCAAAATTCACCCAACTTATTGTGGGAAGCTTGTGGAAGGCTACCCAAAACATTTGACCCAAGTTAAACAATTTAAAGGCAATGCTACCAAATACTAATTGAGTGTATGTAAACTTCTGTCCCACTGGGAATGTGATAAAATAAATAAAAGCTGAAATAAATCATTCTCTACTATTATTCTGACATTTCACATTTTAAAATAAAGTGGTGATCCTAACTGACCTAAGACAGGGAATTTTTTACTGGGATTAAATGTCAGGAATTGTGAAAAACTGAGTTTAAATGTATTTGGCTAAGGTGTATGTAAACTTCCGACTTCAATTGTAGGAAAGAGGGTGTCATTTGGGCCGTACATTCTGTAACAGGTCAGTCAATATGGCCACTTCTCCATGGCCTCTGTGTGGTCTGTAGTGTAGACTATGTTGTCCAACCACACTGATCTAGTGTGGGGCCCTGGTC
>NC_052311.1:74600408-74663310 GCF_016432855.1 Salvelinus namaycush
CTCTCTATTCTTTCTTCCAGTAGAGACACATACTTCTGTGTAATGTAGATCAAGACAGTAGTAACATACCGGCTCTATAGCGCACATCAAGCTAACAGTAGTACATACCTGGTCATCTGATACTAAGACAGTAGAACATACCTCGGTCTGTAGATCACTAAGTACGTAGTAAACTAATCTGTGCTGATGACACTAGTTACAGTGAACAACCTCTGTTAAAGTCAACGTACGTAGTACAATACTATGGTCCTTATAGGTCATAAGAAGTAGTAAACAACCTTGGTCTGAGGACATAAGTACATATAACATAACTCTGTTCTTCGTGATCAAAGACCACCCTATCGATTCACACCCCGGTCCATGTACAGCTTCACTAAGCCCAGTAGGCACAGTACTGTGTCTATATGATCACTAAGACTAGGACAACCCGTGTTGTAGTCACTCAAGCCCGTAGTAACATTACGCTCGTGTCGTATTCAACAGACAGCCAAAAGTATACTATACCCTGTTCGTTCTTTGTAAATCAGTTAGATATGTATGCATCTCTAAATGCGGCTAATGTCATCAGTACATAGTAAATTACTCGGCTGTATGTCCCTAAGCTCCCGTTAGTATAGTAACCGTGAGTATGGTTTGTGACCCCCCGCCACAAAAAAAGTCCCTATGTAGACATTACCTACGTGCTAGAGATCACTCTAAATCTTAGTCTCATAATACACTCTGGCTGTATGTTCCCTGTAATACCGTAGTACCCTACCGCGGGTCTATCTGCATATAGCTACAGTAGGAAACACCTCGGGCATAGTCACAAGTACAGTAGTTAATCACCTCTGTTTCATTGACCATGATAGCCATAGTAACATACTATGGGCCGAGTCATATTAAGGAGTTCTGTTGATACTATACCTGGGTGTATATTTGTCTATCTAAGTAAGCGATAAGGTCCCTATTGTTGCTCGCTATCGTAGCCATCTAACGTGTACAGTTTAGTTAATCACACTCGTGCGATGTAATGCACGAAGACCGTAGACTACCTCGGTCTATGTTCCTAATGGGACAGTTGTAACATACCTCTGTGCTTATGTCACTAGTACTTAGTGTTTTTCCTAGTAATATAGCTGGTCTGATGAGTGCACTAAGTACGAGTAGTAAATCCACTCGTCATAGATCACTAAGTACAGTGAACAACCTCTGTGTCTATATGATCACTAAGTACAGTAGTTACATACCTCTGTGCTATATGTTCACTAAGTACAAGTAACAACCTCTGTATATTATGATCACTAAGTACAGTAGTAACATACCTGTGTCTATATGCCATGTATACGGTACACGTAGCTTAACATAATCTGGTTCTCGGATGCACTCCGTACAGTAGTAACATATTCTGTCGAACTGATCCTATGTAGAGTAAGTCCAGTAGTATACTACCCTCGTGTTCTTATTATGACACTAAGTAACAGTGTAGTATAGTCAGACCTCTGTGTCTGTATGATACCTATCTAAGTTATAAAGAGTAGTAGCAGCGACTCTGGTCTCATATGATCACTAAGTACAGTAGAATAATTACCTATTTTGCGTCTGTATGACTCTTATTTGGTATAGTACAGTTTAACATAACATCGCGGGTGCTGTGTTGATTCAGATCGAAGACAGTAGTTAGCATACCTATGTGTCTATATGTCACTAAGTACAGTTAGTAACATACCCTGTGTCTGTATGTTCACTAAGTACAGTAGTAACATAGCTCTGTGGCTATATGTTCACTAAGTACAGTGAGTAACATACCTCTGGGTCTATAGTTCACTAAGGGTAAGCAGTAGTTACATACCTCTGTGTCTTATATGTTCACTAGTACAGTAGTAACATACCTCTGTGTTATATGTTCAATAAGTAATGCAGTAGTAACATACCTCTGTGTTCTATATGATCCATAAGTCAGTAGTAACATACCTCTTGTCGTATGATCCATACAGTACAGTAGACATTACCTTGTGTCTGTTATGTTCACTAAGTACAAGTAGGAAACATACCTCGTGTCTGTATGTTCACTAAGTACAGTAGTAACATACCTCTGTGTCTATATGTTCACTAAGTACAGTGTACATACCTCTGTGTCTATATGTTCACTAAGTACAGTAGTAACATACCTCTGTGTCTGTATGTTCACTAAGTACAGTAGTACATACCTCTGTGTCTGTCTGATCACTAAGTACAGTAGAAAATACCTCGTGTCTGTATGTTCACTAAGTACAGGGAGTAAAGAACATAACTCTGTGTCTATATGTTCACTAAGTACAGGTAGTTAAATACCTTCTGTGTCTATTATGTTCACTAAGTAATGCAGGAGTTAATACCTCTGGTCATATGATCACTAAGTACAGTAGTAACATACCTCTGTGTCTGTATTGATCACAAGTACAGTATTAACAATACTCTGTGTCATATGTTCACTAAGTACGTAGTACATACCTCTGTGGGTCATATGTTCACTAAGTCTAGTAGCTAACTACCTGTGTCTGTATGTTCACTAAGTACATTAGGAACATACCTCTGTGTTCTATATGTTCACTAAGTACAGTAGTTAACGACCTCTGTGTTCTATATGTCACTAAAAGTATAGAGTAACATTACCTCTGTGTCTATATGTTCACTAAGTTACAGTAGTTACATACCTCTGTGTCCATATGATCACTAAGTAAGTAGTAACATACCTCTGTGCTGTATGTTCACTAAGTATAGTAGTAAACATACCCTCTGTTTTCTGTCTGTATGAAACACTAAGTTACAGTAGTAACATACGATCTGTGTCTAATGTTCACTAAGTACAGTACGTAACATACTCTGTGTCTATATGATCACTAAGATAGTAGTAACATAACTCTGTGTCTCTATGTTCACAAGTAAATAGTAACATACCTCTGTGTCTGTATGTTCACTAAGTACAGTATAACATAACTCTGTGTCTATATGTTCACTAAGTACAGTAGTTAACAACTCGTGTCTATATGATCATAAGTACAGTAGTACAATTACCTCTGTGTCTATATGATCCCTAAGTACAGTTAGTAACATACCTCTGTGTCTATATGTTCCACAAGTAATGCAGTAGTAACATACCTCTGTGTTCTGTATGATCACTAAGTACAGTAGTAACATACCCCTCTGGTCGGTATGTTCACTAAGTACAGTAATAACATACCTCTGTGTTATAGGTTTCACTCGTACAGTAGTAACATACTCAGTGTCTGTAGTTCACTAATAAAGTAGTAACTACCGCTTGTGTCTGTATGTTCACTAAGTACAGTAGTAACATACCTCTGTGTCTCTATGATCACTAAGTACAGTAGTAACATTACCTCTGTTGTCTGTATGTCACTAAGTACAGCAGTACATACCTACTGGGTCTAATGATACTAAGTACAGTAGTAGTAACTTACTCTGTGTCTGTATGTTCACTAAGTACAGTAGTAGCATACTCTGTGTCTGTATGATCACTAAAGTACAGTAGGAACATACCTCTGTGTCTATCTGTTCACTAAGTTACAGTAGTAACTACCTCTGTGTCATGTATGATCACTAAGTACAGTGGTAACATACCTCTGTGTCTGTCATGATCAATAAGATACAGTAGTAACATACCTCTGTGTCTGTATGTTCACTAAGTTACAGTAGTAAAACATACCTCGTGCTCTGTATGCCTCACTAAAGTACAGTAGTAACAACCTCTGTGTTATCATGATCACTAAGTACATAGTAAACATACTCTGTCGTCTGTATGATCACTAGTACAGTAGTAAACATAACCTCTGTGTCTATATGTTCACAAGTACAGCTAGTAAACATACCTACTGTGTCTTATGCATCCACTAAGTACAGTAGTAAACATTACCTATGTGTCTGTATTGATCACTAAGTACCGTTAGTAACATACCTCTGTGTCTGATATGATCATAAGTACAGTAGTAAACAGCCTCTGTGTCTATATGTTACACTAAGACAGTAAGTAACTACCTCTGTGTCTAGAGTCACTAAGTAAGTAAGTAACATTACCTCTGTTCTGTATGATCACTAAGTACAGTAGGAACATACTCTGTGTCTATAGATCACTAAGTACAGTAGTTAACATACCTCTGTGTCCGTATGTCACTAAGTACAGTTAGTAACATACCTCTGTGTCTATATGATCCTAAGTACAGTAGTAACATACCTCTGTGATCTGTATGTTCACTAAGTAAGTAGTAACATACCTCTGTGGCTGTATGTTCACTAAGTTAATGCAGTAACATACCTCGTGTATGTATGTTCACTAGTACAGTAGTAACATACCTCTGGTGTCTATATGTTAACTAAGTACAGTAGTAACATACCTCTGTGTCTGTATGTTCACAAGTACAGTAGTAACATAACCTCTGGTCTGTAGTTCACTAAGACAGTAGGTACATACCTCTGTGTCTATATGATCACTAAGTACAGTAGTAACATACCTCTGTTCTGTTATGTTTCCACACTAAGTACAGTAGTAACATACCTCTGTGGTCTATATGTCACTAAGTACAGTAGAACATACCTCGTGCCAATGTTCACTAAGTTACAGTAGGTTACATACCTCTGTGTTCCCATATAGATACCTAAGTACAGTAGTAACATACCTCTGTGTCAGTAGGTTCACTAAGTGTAGTAGTAACATACCTCTGTGTATATTGTTTCACTAAGTTACGTAGTAACATTACCTCTGTGTCTTATATGAATCACTAAAGTACCAGTAGGTAACATACCTCTGTGTATATATGTTCACTAAAGTTACAGTAGTAAAACATACCTCTGTGTCTATATGTTCACTAAGTACAGTAGTAACATACCTCTGTGTCTGTATGTTCACTAATTACCAGTCTAGTAACATACCTCTGTGTCTGTATGATCACTAAGTACAGTAGTAACATACCTTGTGTCTATATGACTCACAAGTACAGTAGTAAAACATAACCTCTGTGTCTATATGATCACTAAGTACAGTAGTTACATACCTCTGTGTCTATATGTTCACTAAGTACAGTAGTAACAACCTCTGTGTCTATATGATCACTAAGTACAGTAGTACATACCTCTGTGTCTATATGATCACTAAGTACAGTAGTAAACATACCCTCGTGTCTGTATGTTCACGAAGGACGGTAGTACAGACCTCTGTGTCTATATGATCAACTAAAGTACAGTAGTATACATACCTCTGTTTCTATATGATCACTAAGTACAGAGTTAACATACCTCTGTGTTGTTATGATCACTAAGTACAGTAGTAGCATACCTCTGTGTCTATATGATCACTAAGTACGTAAGTAGTAACATCCCTCTGTGTCTGTATGATCACTAAGTACAGTAGTAACATACCTCTTGTCTGTATGATCACTAAGTACCGTAGTAGCCATACCTCTGTGTCTATATGTTCACTAAGTACAGTAGTAACATACCTCTGTGTCGGTAGTTCACTAAGGACAAGTAGACCACTACCTCTGTGTTATATGTTCACTAAGTACAGTAGTAACATACCTCTGTGTCTATATGTTCACTAAGTAATGCAGTAGTTACATACCTCTGTGTCTTCTGTTCACTAAGTACAGTAGTAAACATACCTCTGTGTTCTATATGTTCAATACGTAATGCAGTAGTAACATACCTCTGTGTCTCTATATGATCGGAAGTACAGTAGTAACATACCTCTTTGTCTATATGTTCACTAACGTACATAGTAACCTACATCTGTGTCTGTATGTTCACTAAGTACAGTAGTAACCATACCTCGTGTCCGTATGATCACTAAGTAAAGTAGTAACATACCTCTGTGTCTGTAGTTCATAAGTACAGTAGTAACATACTCTGTGGTCTATGTTCACTAAGTACGTAGTAACATCCCTCTGTGTCTATATTTCACTAAGTAATGCAGTAGTACATACCTCTGTGTCTATTGATCACTAAGTACAGTAGTAACATACCTCTGTGTCTGTATGATTCACTAAGTACAGTAGTAACTACCTCTGTGTCTATATGTTCACTAGTACAGTAGTAAAATACCTCTGTGGTCTATATGTTCACTAAGTATAGTAGTAACAACCTCTGGTCTGTATGTTCACTGAAGTATCAGTAGTAACATACCTCTTTGTCTATATGTTCACTAAGACAGTAGTAAATACCTCTGTGTCTAATATGTTCACTAAGTATAGCTAGTAAATACCTCTGTGCTCTTATGTTCATAAGTACAGTAGTTACATACCCTCTGTGTCCATATGAATCACTAAGTACAGTAGAAATACCTCGTGTCTTTATGTTCACTAAGTATAGTAGTACATACCTCCTGTGTCTGTATGGATCACTAAGTACAGTGAGAACATACTCTGTGTCTATATGTTCATAAGTACAGTAGTAACATACTCTGTGTCTAATAGATCACTAAGTATAGTAGTAAACATAACCTCTGTGTCTGTATGTTCACTAAGTACAGTAGTAGCATACCTCTGTGTCTGTATGTTCACTAAGTACAGTAGTAACATACCTCTGGTGTCTATATGTTCACTAAGTACAGTAGTAACCTAACCTCTGATGGTCTATATGATCACTAAGTACAGTTGTAACATACCTCTGTGTCCTATATGATCACTAAGTCAGTAGAAACATACCTCTGTGTCTATATGTTCACTAGTAATGCAGTATAGTAAACATACCTCTGTGTCTGTCAGCATCACTCAAAGTACAGTAGTAAACATACCTTTGTCTGTATGTCACTAAGAACAGTAGACATAACTCTGTGTCTATATGTTCACAAGTACAGTAGTAACATCCTCTGTGCTGTATGTCACTAAGTAAGTAAGTAGTAGCATACCTCTGGTCTGTATGATCACTAGTTACAGTAGTAAACATACTCTGTGTCTGTATGATCACTAAGTACAAGTAGTAGCATACCTTCTGGGTCTTATGACACTAAGTACAGTTAGTAACTACCTCTGTGTCTATATGTTCCACTTAAGTACAGTAGGAAACATACTCTGTGTCTATATGATCATAAGTACAGTAGTAACATACCTCTGTGTCTATATGTTCACTAAGTACAGTAGTAACATACCTCTGTGTCTGTATTGTTCATAAGTACAGTAGTAACATACATCTGTGTCTATATGATCACTAAGCTACAGTACGGTAAAGTAGTAACCATAACCTCTGTGTCTATATGATCACTCTAGTACAGTAGTAACATACCTCTGTGTTTGTATGTTCATAAGTTACAGTTAGTAAACATACCTCTGTGTATGTATGTTCACAAGTAATGCAGTAACATACTCTGTGTCTGTATGTTCCACTAAGTACAGTAGTAACATACCTCCCTGTGTCTCTATGATCACTAATTACAGTAGTAACATACACTCGGTTCTGTAGGGCATTACGTACGTAAGTAACATACCTCTCGTGTCGATCTGATCACTAAGTTACAGTAGTACATACCTCTGGTCTGTATGATCACTAAGTACAGTATAGTTACATACCTCTGGTCTATATGATCACTAAGATACAAGTAGGTAACATACTCGTGTCTATAGGTCACTAAGTAAGTAGGAACATACCCTGTGGTCTATATGTTCACTAAGTACAGTAGTAACATACCTCTGGTTCTATATGATCACTAAGTACGTAGTCACATACCTCTGTGTCGTATGATCACTAAGTACAGTAGTTACATACCTCTGTGTCTGTATGATCACTAAGTACAGTAGTTAACATACTCTGTGTCTAAATGTTCCCACGAAGTACAGTAGTAACATACCTCTGTGTCTATATGAGCTTCACTAAGTACAGTCAGGAAAATTAACTCTGTGTCTATATGATCACTAAGTACAGTAGTAACCTACCTCTTGTGTCTGTATGACTCATAATTGTAAAGTAGTAACATACCTCTGTGTCGTGTAGTTCACTAAAGTACATAGTAACATAACTTGTGTTCTATATGATCACTAAGTAAGTAGAAACATACCTCTGTGTCTGTATGTTCACTAATACAGCAGTACATACCTCTGTGTCTTATAGATCACTAAGTACAGTAGTAAAACATACCTCTGTGTCTGATATGTCACTAAGATACAGTAGTAGCATACCTCTGTGGTCGTATGATCACTAAGTAAAGTAGGAACATACCCTGTGTCATATGTCACTAAGTAAGTAGTAACATACCTCTGTGTCGTATGATCACTAAGTACGTAGTAACCTACTCTGTGTCTGTATGCTCCTTAGTACAGTAGTAACATACCTCTGTGTCTATGTTTCACTAAGTACAGTAGTACCATACCTCTGTGTCTGTATGTTCACTAAGTACAGTAGTAACATCACCTCTGTGTCTATATGATCACTAAGTTACCAGTAGTAACATACCTCTGTGTCTGTATGATCACTAAGTACAGTAAGTAACATTACCTCTGTGTCTATATGTTCAATAGTACAGTAGTAACATACATCTGTGTCTTATGAACTAAGTACAGCGTAACATACCTCTGTGTCTCTGTATGATCAAAGTTACAGTAGTAACATACCTCTGTGTCTGTATGATCACTAAGTACAGTGTAAAACCTCTGTGTCTATATGTTCGGACTAAGTACAGTAGTAACATACCTCTGTTTCTATATGTTCACTAAGTACAGTAGTAACCATACCTCTGGTCGTATGATCACTAAGTTACAGTAGTAACATACCTCTGTGTCTATATGATCACTAAGTACAGTAGTAAAACATACTCTGTGTCTGTATGTTCCACTAAGTCAGTAGTAACATACCTCTGTGTCTGTATGTTCTACTAAGTAATGCAGTATACATACCTCTGTGTCTGTATGTTCACTACGTACAGTAGTAACATTACCTCTGTGTCTATATGTTCACTAAGTACAGTAGTAAATAACCTCTGTGTCTGTATGATCACTAAGTACAGTAGTAAAAAACAACATACCTCTGTGTCTTGTTATGTTTCACTAGTACAGTCGTTACATAATCTGTGTTGTCTTATATGGATCACTAAGTACAGTCGTAAATACCTCTGTGGCTCTGTATGTTCAATAAGACAGTAAGTAACATACTCTGTGTCTATATGGTTCACTAAGTTACAGTAGTAACATACGTCTGTGTCTATATGGTCAATAAGTACAGTAGGTACATACCTCTGTGTCCATATGATCACTAAGACAGTAGAACATACCTCTGTGTCCGTATGTTCACTAAGGTAGTAGTACATACCTCTGTGTCTATATGTTCACTAAGTAATGCAGTAACATACCTCTGTGTCTATATGATCACTAAGTACAGTAGTAACATACCTCTGTGTCTATATGTTCACTACGTACAGTAGTAACATACATCTGGTCTATATGTTCACTAAGTACAGTAGTCAACATACCTTGTGTCTGTATGTTCACTAAGTACAGTAGTAACAACCCTCTGTGTCTGTATGATCACTAATTACAGTAGTAACATACCTCTGGTCTATATGATCACTAAGTCACAGTATGTAACATACATCTGTGTCTATATGATCACTAAGTACAGTAGTTACATACTCTGTGTCTATATGTTCACTAAGTACAGTAGTAATACATACCTCTGTGTCTATATGATCCTAAGTACAGTAGTAAATTACCTCTGTTTTATATGATCACTAAGTACCAGTAGTAACATAACTCTGTGTCTGTATGTTCAATAAGAAGTAGTAACATACTCTGTTGTATATATGGATCACTAAGTACAGTATAACCTACCATCTGTGTCTATATGATCACTAAGTACAGTAGTAAACATACCTCTGTGTCTGTATATGACACTAAGTACAGTAGTAGCATACCTCTGTGTATATATGATCACTAAGTAATGCAGTAACTTACCTCTGTGTCGTATGATCACTAAGCTACAGTAGTAACATACCTCTGTGTCTGTATGATCACTAAGCACAGTAGTAGCATAACCTCTGTGTCTATATGTTCATAAGTACAGTAGTAACATACCTCTGTTTATGTCTGTATGATCCTAAGTACAGTAGTACATACTCTGTGTCTATATGATCACTAAGTACAGTTAGTAACATTTACCTCTGTGTCTATATGATCACTAAGTCCAGTAGTTACATACCTCTGTGTTATATGATCACTAAGTACAGTAGTAAATACCTCTGTGTCTGTATGTTCACTAAGTACAGTAGTAACATACCTCTGTGTCAGTAGTACTAATTACAGTAGTAAATACCTCTGTTTGTCTGTATGTTCACTAAGTTAATGCAGTAAACATACCTCTGTGTCTGTATGTTCACTAAGTACAGTAGTAACAACCTCTGTTGTCTATATGTCACTAAGTACAGTGTAACATACCTCTGTGCTGTAGTTCACTAAGTTACAGTAGTAACATACTCTGTGTGTTTGTTTCACTAATTACAGTAGTTACATACATCTGTGTCTAATATGATCACTAAGTACAGTCAGTAACATACTCTGTGTCTGTATGTTCACTAAGTACAGTAGTAAACATACCTCTGTGTCTATATGTTAACTAAGTACAGTTAAGTAACATACCTCTGTGTCTATATGTTCACTAAGTACAGTAAGTTTCATACCTCTGTGTCCATATATGATCACTAAGTACAGTAGTAACATACCTCTGTGTCGTATGTTCATAAGTGTAGTAGAACCTACTCTGTGTCTATATGTTCACTAAGTACAGTAGTAACCATACCTCTGTTTCTATATGTCACTAAGTACAGTAGTAACTTCACTTGTGTCTATATGTTCACTAAGTACAGTAGTAACATACCTCGTGTCTATATGTTCAATAAGTACAGTAGTAAACATACCTCTTGTGTCTGTATGTTCACTAAGTACAGTTAGTAACATACCTCTAGTGTCTGTATGATCACTTAAGTACAGTAGAACATACCTCTGCGTGGTCTATTGATCACTAAGTACAGTAGTAAACAGACCTCTGTGTCGATATGATCACTCAGTACAGTAGTTAATACTCTGTGTCTATATGTCACTAAGTACAGTAGTAACATACCTCTGTGTCTATATGATCACTAAGTACAAGTAGGAACATAACCTCTGTGTCTATATGATCACTAAGTACAGTTAGTACAATACCCTGGTCTGTATGTTCAATAAGTACAGTAGTAAACATACCTCTGTGTCTATATGATCACTAAGTACAGTTTAGAACATACCCTGTGTCGATATGATCCCACTAAGTACAGTAGTAGCATACCTCTGTGTCTGTATGATCACTAAGTACAGTAGTAGCATACCTCTGTGTCTGTATGTTCACTATGTTCAGTAGTAAACAGACCTCTGTCTGTATGATCACTAAGTACAGTAGTAAACATACCTCTGTGTCTGTATGATCACTAAGTACAGTAGTAGCATACCTCTGGTCTGTATGATCACTAAGTACAGTAGTAATCATAACCTCTGTGTCTGGATGTTCACTAAGTACAGTAGATAAAATACCTCTTGTCTGTTATGATCACTAAGTACATATAGCATACCTCTGTGTCTGTATGATCACTAAGTACAGTAGGTACATACTCTGTGTCTATATGAATCACTAAGTACAGTAGTAACATACCTCTGTGTCTGTATGATAACTAAGCTACAGTAGTAATACCTCTGTGTCGTATGACACAGTCAGTAGTAACATAACTCTGTGTGCTGAATATGTTCACTAAGTACGTAGTAACATACCTCTGTGTCTATATGATTCACTAAGCACGTAATAACATACCCTCTGTTGTCTATCTGATCACTAAGTTATCAGTACGGAAAAATACCTCTGTGTCTATATGATCACTAAGGTACAGTAGTAACATACCCTCTGTGTCTATCAGATCACACTAAGCACAGTAGTAACATACCTCTGTGTCGGTATGTTCACTAAGTAATGCAGTAGTAACATACCTCTGTGTCTATATGTTCACTAAGTACAGTAGTAACATACCTCGTGTCTGATGGTTCACTAAGTACAGTAGTAACATACTCTGTGTCTGTATGTCACATAAGTACAGTAGGAGCATAACTCTGTGTCTATATGTCACTAAGTACATAGTAGCATACCTCTGTGTCTATATGTTCACTAAGTACAGTTGTAGCATACCTCTGGTCTATATGTTCACTAAGTACAGTAGTAAATACTCTGTGTCTATATGACTCACTAAGTGACAGTAGTAACATACTCTTCTTGTGTCTATATGATCACTAAGTACAGTAGTAACAGACCTCTGTGTGTCTATATGATCACTAAGTACAGTAGTAACATACCTCTGTGTCATAGATCACTAAGTTAAAGTGTATATTTACCTCTGTGTCTATATGTAACTAAGGACAGTAGTAAACATACCTCTGTGTCGTATGTTCACTAAAGTACAGTAGTAAATACACTCTGTGTCTGTAGGACACTAAGTACAGTAGTAAACATACCTCTGCGTATATATGTCACTAAGTACAGTAGTAAAGTACCTCTGTGTCTATATGTTCACTAAGTACAGTAGTAGCATTACCTGGTCTGTATGTTCACTAAGTCCAGTAGAACATACCTCTGTGTCTCGTAGATCACTAAGTACAGTAGTTACATACCTCTGTGTCTGTATGATCACAAGACATTAGTAACATTACCTCTGTGTCTGTACGATCACTAAGTACAGTAGTTACATACCTCGTGTCTTGTATGGATCACTAAGTTACAGTAGAACATCCTCTGTGTCGTATGATCCACTAAGTACGTAGAGCATACCTCTGTGTCTAGTATGATCACTAAGTACAGTAGTAACATACCTCTGTGTCTGTATGATCACTAAGTACATAGTAGAATACCTCTATGTGTCTGTAGGTTCACTAAGATACAGTAGTAACATACCTCTGGTCTATATGCACTAAGGTACAGTAGTAACATACCTCTGGGTCTGTATGTTCCCCTAAGGCTACAGTAGATAACATACCTTGTGTCTGTATGATCACTAAAGACCGTAGTAACATACCTCTGTGTCTATATGGATCACTAAGTACATAGAACATACCTCTGTGTCTAATGATCACTAAGTACAGTCGTAACATACCTCTGTGCGATATGATCACTAAGTAACAGTAGAAATACCTCTGTGTCTGTATGATCAACTAGTACAGTAGAAACATACCTTGTGTCTATATGATCACTAATACAGTAGAACATAACCTCTAGTGTCTGTAGGATCACTAAGTACCAGTAGTAAAATACACTCTGTATGTCCCATAAGAGCCACTAAAGTACAGGTAGTACATACCTCTGTGCTATATGATCACTAAGTACAGTAGTAACATACCTCTGTGTCTGTATGTTCACTAAGTACAGTAGTAACATACCTCTGTGTCTATAGGATCACAAGTACAGTAGTAAATACCTCTGTGTCTTATGATCACTAAGTCCAGTAGTTACATCCCTCTGTGTCTATTATGATCCACTAAGTACAGTAGTACATACCTCTGTGTCTGTTGATCACTAAGTACAGTAGTTACAGACCTCTGTGTCTATATGATCACTAAGACAGTAGTAACATACCTTGTGTCATGTAGTAGGTTGAATGGGGTTGGTAAGTGCTAGCTGCCTGAGGCTCAGTAGCCTTCTGTTTATGTTACTGTAATTATCATTATCTGGCCACAACTCACCACTACAGAACTCGTCATAAGAAATCCTGGGTCAGTGTCCCCAAATTAGCACCCTATATCCCTATACAGCGCATACAATTTAACCAGATCCCTAGTGCACTAATAGGGACTAGGGTGCCATTTGGACTGACCTTTCCACAACACTCTATATAAAAGAGAGTGTCTGACTAAGACACAAAGAACCATGTTGCTATTAGAGATTAAGGACGGACGAGAGGAATCCCATCAATCGCAGACCATTTATTTTGTCTACGATATTTAGTCTGCTGTTTTCCCTGTCGTTGACTGATGACACGATAGTTCTAAGGCTAGGAGGAATGCAGAAGGTCTATCAGTATGCAATGGTGTTGCCTGCATTCACAACATAGTTACTCGTCTCCTGACGATAATATGAGCAAAAGTTACGAAAGAGATCTAAACAAGGAGTAAACTAAACATTAAATCTATTTTCTATTGTTCAGAAGTGAGATCTGTCGCGATGCAGCTAGTATCAGACAGATGTAGGGGTTAAGTGCCTTGCTAGAGGGCATGATGCTAAGGAGATGACATCTAAGATACTAACGCCATCAAGCAAACCTTTTTTCTGGCCCGCATAAAACTAATAAAACAAGTGATGGAAGCCACCAGTTCTAACAGTATTTATACGGTTACCAAGACAAAACCAACAGTCAATATACTGTACCAAGACAACACCAACAGTCCAATTATACTGTTAACAAGGGGGACAACACCACAGTCATTATCGGCTTACAAGACAACACCAACAGACTAACAGTCATTATTACTGTTTAAACAAGGACACACACCAACAGTCATTATATGTTAACACAGACAACACCAAAGTCTAACAGTCATTATACTGTAACAAGACAACACCACCAGTCATTATACTGTTTAACAAGACAACACCAAACAGTTAACAGCATATTACTGTTAACAAGACAACACCACCAGTCCTTATATGTTACAAGACAAACACCAACAGTCTTATTATGCTTAACAAGACAACAGCCAACAGTCTAACATTCATATACTGTTTAACAAGACAACACACCAAAGTCATTATACTGTTAACAAGACAACACCAACAGTCATATAATGTCAACAAGACAACCACCAACAGTCTAAACAGTCATTATACTGTTAACTAGACACACCAACAGTCATTATACTGTTAACAAGGACAACACCAACAGTCATATACTGTTAACAAGACAACACCAACAGTCATTATACGTTACCAAGACAACACAACAGTCATTATACTGTTAACAAGACAACACCAACAGTCATTATACTGTTAACAAGACAACCACCAACAGGCATTATACTGTTTAACAAGACAACACAAACAGTCTAACAGTCATTAACTGTTACAAGACAACACCAACAGTCATTATACTGTTAAACAGACACACACAGTCATTATACTGTTAACAAGACAACACAACAGTCATTATACTGTTTAACAAAGACAACACCAACAGTCTAACAGTCATTATACTGTTAAACAAGGTGACAACACCAACCGTCATTATACTGTTACCAAGACAACACCAACAGTCCATTATACTGTTAACAAGACAACCCCACCAGTCTAACAGTCATTATACTGTTTAAACAGACAAAACACCAACAGTCCAACAGTCATTATACTGTTAACAAGACAACACCAACAGTCTAACAGTCATTATACTGTGAACAAGACAACACCAACAGTAATATACTGTAACAAGGACAAACACCAAACAGTCATATACTGTAACAAGACAACACAAAAAAACCCCCAGTCTAACAGTCATTATACTGTTAACAATGTCAACACCAACAGTCTAACAGTCATTATACTGTTAACCAAGACAACACCACCAGTCATTAACTGTAACAAGACAACACCAACAGTCGAACAGTCATTTATAGTTAACAAGACAACATCAACAGTCATTATACTGTTAACAAGACAACACCCAACAGTAAACAGTCATTATACTGTAACAAGACAACACCAACAGTTATAACCAGTATTATACTGTTAAACAAGACAACACCACCAGTCTAACAGTCATTATACTGTTAACAAGACAACACCACAGTCATTATACTGTTAACAGACAACACCAACAGTCATTATAAAAATGTTAACAAAGACAACACCACCAGTATAACAGTCATTATACTGTTACAAGACAACACCACAGTTAATTATACTGTTAACAAGACACCACCAACAGCTAACAGTCATTATACTGTTAAACAAGACAAACACCAAACAGTCTTATACTGTTAACAAGACAACACCAAAGTCATTATGACTGTTAACAAGGACATCACCAACATCATTTATACTGTTAACAAGACAACACCACCAGTCATTATTACTGTTAACACAAGGACAACACAACAGTCTAACAGTCATATACTGTAACAAGAAAAACACCAACAGTCATGATACTGTTAACAAGACAACACAACAAGTCTAACCAGTCATTTATATGTTAACAAGACAACACCAACAGTCATTATACTCGTTAAAAGACAACACCACCAGTTTAACAGTCAGTATACTTGTTAACAAGACAACACCACAGTCATTATACTTTTAACAAGACAACACCACCAGTTCATTATACTGTTAACAGACAACACCAACAGTCATATACTGTTAACAAGACAACACCAACAGTCATTATACTTCGTTAACAAGACACCAAAACAGTCATTATACTGTTACAAGACAACACACAACAAGTCTCAACAGTCATTATACTGTTAACAAACAAACACCAACAGTCATTATATGTTAACCAAGACACACAAAGTCATTATACTGTTAACAAGACAACACCACAGTCATTATAATGTTAACAAGACAACACCACAGTCTTATACTGTAACAAGTGACAACACCAAACAGTCATTATACTTGTAACAAGACAACACCAACAGTCATTATACTTTAAACAAGACAACACCAACAGTCTAACGCATTATACTGTTAACAAGAAAACACCACCAGACATTATACTGTTTAACAAGACAACACCAACAGTTCTAACAGTCATTATACTGTTAACAAGACAACACCAACAGTCATATACTGTTAACAAGACAACAACCAACAGATAACAGTCATTATACTTTAACAAGACCAACCAACAGTCATTATACTGTTAGCAAGACAACATCAACAGTCATTATTACTGTTAACAAGACACACCAACAGTCTAACAGTCATTATACTGTAACAAGAACAACACAACAGTCATTATTACTGTTAACAGGGACAAACACCACCAGTCATTATACTGTAACAAGACAAACACCAACAGTCATTTTATATGTAACAAGACAACACCAACAGTCATTATACTGTTACAAGACAACACCAACAGTCATTTATACTTTAACAAGACCACACCAACCATCATTATACTGTTAACAAGGACAAACACAACAGTCTAACAGTCATTATATCTGTTAACAAGGAAAACACCCACCAGACATTATACTGTTAACAAAGACAACACCAACAGTTCATTATACTGTTAACAAGACAACACCAACAGTCTATTATACTGTAACAAGACAACACCACCCGTCATTATACTGTTAACAAGACAACACCAACAGTCTAACAGTCATTATACTGTTAACCCCAAGGGACAACACCAACAGTAATTATACTGTTAAACAAGACGACACCAAACAGTCATTATAATGTTAACAAGACAACACCACACAGTCATTATACTGTTAACAAGCAACACCAACAGTCATTATACTGTTAACAAGACAACACCACAGTCTAACAGTCCCCATTATACTGTTCACAAGACAACACCCACCGTCATTATACTGTTAACAAGACAACACCAACAGTTCTAACGTCATTATACTGTTTAACAAGACAACACCAACAGTCATTATACCGTTAAAAAGACAAACACCAACAGTCTAACAGTCATTATACTGTGAACAAGACAACACCAAACAGTCATTATACTGTTAACAGACAACACCACAGTCTTATACTGTAACAAGACAACACCAAACAGGTCATAACAGTCATTATTACTGGTAAACAAGACAACACCACAGTCATTATACTGAGTAACAAGACAACACCAACAGTCTAACAGTCATTATACTGCTTAACAAGACAACACCAACAGGTCATTATACTGTTAACAAGACAACACCAACAAGTCGTAACAGTCATTATACTGCTAAAAGACAACACCAACAGCTTATATGTTAACAAGACAACACCAACAGTCATTATTACTGTTAACAAGACAACACCAAAGTCATTATACTGTTAACAAGACAACACCAACAGTCATTATACTGTTAACAAGACAACAACACAGTTATTATAACGTTAACAAGACAACATCAACAGTCATATAATGTTAACAAGACAAACACCACCAGTCATTATACTGTTAACAAGACAACACAACAGTCATTATTCCTGTAACAAGACAATCAACAACAGCATCTACTGTTAAACGGACAACACCAACAGTCATTATACTTTACAAGACAAACACCACCAGTCATTATACTGTTAACAAGACAACACCCAACCGTCATTTATACTGTAACAAGACAACACCAACAGTAATTATACTGTTAACAAGGACAACACCAACAGTCAGTATACTGTTAACAAGCAACACCAACAGTCATTATACTGTTACCAAGACAACACCAACAGTCATTATAATGTTAACAAGACAACACACAGTCATATCTACTGTTAACAGACAACACCACAGTCTAACAGTATTATACTGTCAAAACAAGACAACAACCACCAGTTCTAACAGTTCATTATACTGTTAACAAGACAACACCAACAGTCATTTACTAGCTTAACAAAAATGACAACACCACCAGTCTAACAGTCATTATACTGTTAACAAGACAACCACCACAGTCTAACAGTCATTATACTTGTTACAAGACAACACCCAAAACAGTCATTATACTGTTAACAAGAAAAACACCACCAGTCTAACAGTCATTATACTGTTAAAACAAGCAACCACCAACAGTCATTATTACCGTAACAAGGACAACACCAAACAGTCATTATACTGTTACAAGACAAACACCACCAGTCTAAACAGTCATTATACTGTTAACAAGAACAACAACACAGGCTAACAGTCTTATACTGTTTAACAAGACAACCCAAACAGTCATTTAAATACCTGTTAACAAGACAACAAACACCAGTCTAACAGTCATTTATACTGTTAAACAAGACAACACCCAGTCTAACAGTCTTATACTGTTAACAAGGACAACACCACCGTCATTATACTGTTAACAAGACAAACAACAACAGTGCTAACAGTCATTATATGTTAACAAGACAACACACAGTCTAACAGTCATTATACTGTGAACAGGGACAACACCAACAGTCATTATACTTTTAACAAGACAACACCAAACAGTCTAACAGTCATTTATACGTTAACAAGACAACAACAACAGTCATATTACTGTTAACAAGACAACAACCAACAGTCTAACAGTTCATTATTACTGTTAACAGTCATTTTTTCGTCCGCGCGCTGCGTTCTCCTACCTAGTACAACACTGCTAGCTAGCAACTCTACCGAATAGCAGCATGTAGAACTATTACATTACAACGGAACGATTTGATTAGTGTAGTGGTAGCTAGCTACATAGTTGTCTTTGGCTGTCCGTGTATCTAAGACAATTGTAGTTTAGACTAATATCTAGCCAGTTACGAGGTTACTAGCTAGCTTATCGAAGGTCTACCTAGCCAGGCTACAATTTTCAAACAAAGTCAAAACACGCAGCCACTGCTAGCTAGCCTACTTCAGCAGTATGCTATCATTTTAAATCACCTGTTAGTCAATTAAGATTTTTGCAACGTAAGCTTAACTTCTGAACATTCGAGACGCGTAGTCCACTTGTCATTCCAATCTCATTTGCATTAGCGTAGCCTCTTCTGTAGCCTGTCAAACTATGTGTTGTCTTACCCTGTTCTCTCCTCTCGGCCACAGACAATTACAACGCTTCACACCGCGTGGCCGCGGCCACCCTAACCTGGTAGGTCCCAGCGCGCACGACCCCGTGGAGTTCCAGGTCTCCGGCAGCCTCTGGAAACTTGCCGATCTGCGGCCAAACAAGGCAGAGGTCATTCTCAGCCTATGTTCCTCCAGTCCCTCGGACTTCTTGCCTGACGGAAACATGGATCACCACAGATAAACACTGCCACTCCTACTGTCTTTCCTCGTTGCCACGTGGTTCTCGCACACCCCCGAGGAGCTTCTGGTCAGCGGGGTGGTGGCACCGGATCCTCATCTCTCCAAGGGGCATTCTTCTCTTCTCCCCTACCCAGCTGTCTATAGCCTCCTTTGAATTCCATGCTGTTCACAGTTACCAGCCCTTTCAAGCTAAACATCCCTTATCATTGATCGCCTTGGCCAGCGTACCTCGAGAGTTCATCAATGAGCTGATGCCTTGGATAAGCTCCCTTTCCTGAGGACGCTCACCTCTCACCGTTCTGGTGACTTTAACTCCCCACGTTACCCTGACTCATTCCTCTCTGCCTCTCTTTCCATCCTCGCCTCTTTTGACCCACCTCTCACCTTCCCCCCCTAAATCACAAGGCAGGCAATACGCTTGACCTCTCTTTACTAGATGATGTTCTTCCACTAAACCTCATTGCAACTACCCTCCAAGTTACCGACCACTAACTTGTATCCCTTTTCCCTCTCGTCTATCCAACATTCCCACACTGCCCCTACTCGGATGGTATCGCGCCGTCCCAACCTTCGCTCGCCTCACCCGATAATCTTCCTCTTCCATCCTATCATCTCTTCCCTATGCTCAAACCTTCTCTAAACCTATCTTCCTGACTCTGGCCTCCTCAACCCTCCTCTCCCCCTTAGGCATCCTTTGACTATCTATGTCCCCTATCACTCCAGGCAGGCGGTCCTCCCTCCTGCTCCGTGGCTCGACGACTCAATTGCGAGTTCACAGAACAGGGCTCGGGCAGCGAGCGGAAATGGAGGAAAAACTCGCCTCCATGCGGACTGACGCACCTTGCATCCCTCCTCTTACATTTTCCTCTTCTGTCTCTGCTGCTAAAGCCAATTTCTACCACTCTAAATTACAGAATACTTTTTTTGGCCCTTCTACCCTAGGAAGAAGCTCTTTTGCCACCTTCTCCTCCTCATGGAATCCTCCTCCCCTCCCCCGCCCCCCCCCCCCCCCTCCTCCCTATCTGCAGAGACTTCGTCAACCATTTTGAAAGAAGGCGACGACATCCGATCCTCGTTGCTAAGTCAAACGACACCGCTGGTTCGCTCACACTGGCCCTACTGTTGCTCTGACCTCGGCTCCCCTCGCTCTCCAGTGAATCTCGCGGCTTGGAGCCGGTCCGACCCAACAACCTGCCCGCTTGACCCTATCCCCTCCTCTCTTCTCCAGACCATTTCCGGAGACCTTCTCCCTTTACCTCACCTCGTCATCAACTCATCCCTGACCGCTGGATACGTCCCTTCCGTCTTCAAGAGAGCGAGAGTTGCACCCCTTCTGAAAAAAAACTACACTCGCTCCCTCCGATGTCAACAACTACAGACCAGTATCCCTTCTTATTTTCTCTCCAAAACTCTTGAACGTGCCGTCCTTGGCCAGCTCTCCTGCTATTCTCTCAGAATGACCCTTCGTGATCCAAAATCAGTCAGGGTTCAAGGACTAGCATTCAACTGAGGACTGCTCTTTCTCTGTATCACGGAGGCCGCTCCGCACTGCTCAAGCTAACTCTCTCTCCGCGGCTCTCATCTTCTAGACACTATCGGCTGCCTTCGATACTGTGAAACCATTCAGATCTGCTCTCCACCCTCTCGAGTTGGGCATCTCCGGCGCGGCCCACGCATGGATTGCGTCCCGACCTGACAGGTCGCTCCTACCAGGTTGCGTGGCCGAGAATCTGTCTCTCCTCACCACGTGCTATCACCACTGGTGTCCCCCAGGGGCTTACCTGTTCCTAGGCCTAGCCTATTCTCGCTATACACCAAGTCACTTGGCTCTGTCATTAACTCACATGGTCTCTCCATCATTGCTATGCAGACGACACACAATTTAATCTTCTCCTTTCCCCCTTCTGATGACCAGGTGGCGAATGCATCTCATGCATGTCTGGCAGGACATATCAGTGTGGATGACGGATCAACACCTCAAGCTGAAACTCGCAAGACGGGAAGCTGCTCTTCCTCCCGGGGACGGACTGCCCGTTCCATATCTCGCCATCACGTTGACAACTCCATTTGTGCCTCCTCCCAGAGCGCTACGAACCTTGCGTGATCCGGTACCACCACCCTGTCGTTCTCAAATAACATTCAAGCGGTGGCCCGTTTCCTGTAGGTTCATGCTCTGACAACATCGCACAGAGTAGACCCTGCCTCACACAGGAAGCGGCGCAGGTCCTAATCCAGGCACTTGTCATCTCTCCGTCGGATTACTGCAACTCGCGTTGGATGGGCTCCCGCCTGTTGACATTAAACCCTACAACTCATCAGAACGCCGCAGCCCGTATGGTCGTTCAACCTTCCAAGTTCTCTCACGTCACCTCCGCTACTGCAGCTCTTCACTGGCTTCCAGTGAAGCTCGCATCCGCCTACAAGACCATGGTGCTGCCTACGGAGCGTGAGCGGGGGGAACGGCACTCAGTACCTTCCGGCTCTGATCAGGCCCTACACCCAAACAAGGGCACTGCGTTCAGCCACCTCTGGCCTGCTCGCCTCCCTACCACTGAGAAGCTACAGTTCCGCTCAGCCCAGTCAAACTGTTCGCCGCTATGGCACCCCAATGGTGGAACAAACTCCCTCACGACGCAGGACAGCGGAGTCAATCACCACCTTCCTGGAGGACACCTGAAACCCCACCTCTTTAAGTAATACCTAGGATAGGGCTAAAGTAATCCTTATGACCCCCCCCCCCACCCTTAAAAGATTTAGAGCACTATTGTAAAGTAAAAAGAAAAACAAAAAATGCTGTTCCACTGGATGTCATAAGGTGAAGGCACCAATTTTAAAGTCGCGCTGGATAAGAGCGTCTGCTAAATGATTAAATGTATAAATGTAAATGTTAAAACAAGACAACACCAACAGTCTAACAGCATTATACTGTTACAAGACAACACCAACAGTCATATACGTAAACAAGACACCACCAACAGTCTAACAGTCATTATACTGTTAAACAAGACAACACCAACAGTCATTATACGTTAACAAGACAAACAAAACCAGTCTAACCAGGTCATATATAATGGTTAACAATGACAACACCACCAGTCAAATTCATTATACTGTTAACAGACCACACAAACAGTCAATACGTTAACAAGACAAACCCCACCAGTCTAACAGGTCATTATTACTGTTAACAATACAACACCACCAGTCTAACAGTCATATACTGTTAACAAGGACAAACACCACCCGTCATGATACTGTTAACAAGACAACACCACCAGTCTAAACAGTATTATACTGTAAACAAGACAACAACAACAGTCATTATACTGTTAACAAGACAACACACCAGTCTAACAGTTCATTATACTGTTAACAAGACAACACCACCAGTCTAACAGTCATTATACTGTTAACAAGACAACAACAACAGGGGGCCATTATACTGTTTAACAAGACCAACACCAACAGTCAATTATACTGTTAACAAGACACACCAACAGTCATTATACTGTTAACAAGACAACACCAAACAGTCATTATACTGTGAACAAGACAAACACCAACAGTCTAACAGTCCATTATACTGTTAACACAAGGAACAACACCAACAGCAATTATATACTTTTAACAAGCAAACACAACAGTCATTATACTGTACAAGACAACACAAAACAATCATATAATGTTAAACAAGACAACACCAAACAGTCTAACAGTCAATTATACTGTTAACAAGACATACACCACAGTCATTATACTGTTAAACAAGACAACACCAACCGTCTAACAATCATTATACTGTAACAGACAAACACCGCCAGTCATTATACGTTAACTAGACAAACACCACAGTCTAACAGTCATTATACTGTTAACAAGACAACACCAACAGTCATTATACTGTTAACAAGACAAACACCACCGTATAACAGTCATTATACTGTTAACAAGACAAACACCAACAGTCTAACAGTCAATTATTACTGTTACAAGACACACACCAGTAATATACTGTTAACAAGACACACCACGAGTCATTAATTACCTGTTAACAGAACACACCACCAGTCATGTTTACTGTTAACAAGACAACACCACCAGTCATTATACTGTTAACAAGACAACACCAACAGTCATAGACTGTTAACAAGATACACTCACCAGTCATTATACTTGTTACAGACAACACCAACAGTCTACAGTCATTATAACGTTAACAAGACAACACCAACAGTCTAAACAAGTCATATATGTTACAAGACAACCACCAACAGTCATTATATGTTAACCAAGGACAACACCAACAGTCTAACAGTCATTATTACTGTTACAAGACAAGCACACCAGTCATTATACTGTTAACAAGACAACACCAACGGTCATTATTACTGTTAACAAGACAACACCCACAGTCTAAACAGTCATATATGTTAACAGACAACACCAACAGTCATTCTTACTGTTTAACAAGACAACACCACAGTCATTTATACTGTTAACAAGACAACACCAACAGTCTAACAGTCATTTACTGTTAAACAAGACAACAACACCAAGTCATATACTGGTAACAAGACAAACCACCAACAGTCTAACATCATTATATGTTAACAAGACAACACCAAACGGTCATTACTACTGTTAACAATGACAACACCACCAGTCATTAGACTGTTACAAGGACAACACCACAGTCTAACAGTCATTATACTGTTAACAACACAACCAACAGTCATTATATGTTAACAAGACAACACCAAAGTCTAAACAGTCATTATATGTTAACAAGACAACACCAACGTCTAACAGTCATTATTACTGTTAACAAGGACAACACCAACAGTCATTATACAGTTAACAAAAGACAACACCAACAGTCCAAAAATAATCTCCCAGAGAAAGCTAGTTAGATTGTTTATCTCTTGAATACTTCATTTTGATTCAGCTCTTCTCCTCTGGATTTCTTCTGCGTTAGGGTCTGACCTGTGTCTAGTTCAGAGAACTTCAGGCATGGGGGAATAAATGAGGGGGCTTTTTTGTTCCTTGTGCCATTCTTTTGGAGGTTTCACTATGAGATTCTCTGGCCACAATAACACCTTGCTAATAGAAGGTCTAATCAGACCCACTGTGCGATCTTGTCACCATCACACTCCGTAGCAGCTTGGTAATAGAAGTGTTCTAATCAGACATGTGAGATCTCTGTCACCATAACAACTCGTAGCAGGCTGGTAATAGAAGTGTCAACAGGACACTGTGAGATCTCTGTCAACCATAACACCTCGTTTGCAGGCTTGTAATAGAAGTGGCTTAATCAGATTTCACAGTTCTGACTATAAATACCAACAATACAGTCGCCTCCATGAGACAGTGGTTCTGATATAAATGACCCAACAATACAGTCCCTTCTATGAGACATGGTCTGACTATAAATGACCCAACAATACAGATACCCTAGCTATGAAGACCAGTGGTTCGAACTATAAATGACTCCAACAATACAGTCCCTCTATGAGGACAGTGGTTCTGACTATAAATGACCCAACAATACAGTTCCTCCATGAGACAGTGTTCTGACTATAAATGACCCAACCAATACAGTCCCTTTATGAGACAGTGGTTTCTGACTATAAATGACCCAACAATACAAGTCCTCTATGAGACAGGTTCTGACTATTAAATGACCCAACAATACAGTCCCTCTATGAGACAGTGGTTCTGACTTAAACTACACCAACAATACAGTCCCTATGAGACGTGGTTCTGACTATAAATGACCCAACAATACAGTCCCTCTTGAGACAGTGGTTCTGACTATAAATCACCCACAATACAGTCCCTCCATGAGACAGGGTTTGACTATAAATGACCCAACAATACAGTCCCTCTATGAGACAGTGGTTCTGACTAAACTCACCAAACAGTACAGTCCCTCTATGAGACAGTGGTTCTGACAGAACTACCCAACAATACAGTCCCTCAATGAGACAGTGGTTCGACTATAAATGACCCAACAATACAGTCCTCTAGAGACAGTTGGTTCTGACTATAAAGCCCCAACAATACAGTCCCTCTATGAGACAGGGTTCTGACTATAAATGACCCAACAATACAGTCACTCTTTGAGACAGTGTTCTGACTATAAATGACCCAAACAATACAGTGTCTCTATGAGACAGTGGTTCTGACTATAAATGACCCAACAAACAGTCCCTCTATGAGACAGTGGTTCTGACTATAAATGAACCAACAATACAGTCTCCTCCATGAGACAGTGGTTCTGACTATAAATGACCCAACAATACAGTGCTCTATGAGACAGTGGTTCTGACTATAAATGAACCAACAATACAGTCCCTCCATCAGCCAGTGGTTCTGACTATAAATGACCCAACAATACAGTCCCTCCATGAGACAAGGTTCTGACTATAAATGACCCAACAATACAGTCCCACTATGAGACAGTGGTTCTGACTATAAATGACCCAACAAACAGTCCCTCATGAGACAGTGGTTCTGACATAAATGACCCAACATAACAGTCCCACTATGAGACAGTGGTTCTGACTATAAATGACCCAACAATACAGTCCCTCTATGAGACAGTGGTTCTGACTATAAATCACCCAACAATACAGTCCCTCCATGAGACAGTGGTTTGACTATAAATGACCCAAACAATACAGTCCCTCTATGAGACAGTGGTTCTGACTATAAATGACCCAACAATACAGTCCCTCTATGAGACAGTGGTTCTGCTATAAATGACCCAACAATACAGTCCCTCTATGGACAGTGGTTCTGACTATAAATGACCCAACAATACAGTCCCTCCATGAGACAGTGGTCTGACTATAAATGACCCAACAATACAGTCCCTCTATGAGACAGTGGTTCTGACTATAATCACCCAACAATACAGTCCTCTATGAGACAGTGGTTTGACTATAAATGACCCAACAATACAGTCCTCCATGAGACAGGGTTCTGACTATAATGACCCAACAAACAGTCCCTCCATGAGACAGTGGTTTGACTATAAATGACCCAACAATAAAGTCCCTCTATGAAACAGTGGTTCTGACTATAAATGACCCAACAATACAGTCCCTCTATGAGACAGTGGTTCTGACTATAAATGACCCAACAATACAGTCCCTCATGAGACAGTGGTTCTGACTATAAATGACCCAACAATACAGTCCTCTATGAGACAGTGTTCTGACTATAAATGACCCAACAATACAGTCCCTCTATGAAACAGTGGTTCTGACTATAAATGACCAAACAATACAGTCCCTCTATGAGACAGTGGTTCTGACTAGAACTCACCCAACAATACAGTCCCGCCATGAGACAGTGGTTCTGACTATAAATGACCCAACATACAGTCCTCTATGAGACAGTGGTTCTGACTATAAATGACCAACAATACAGTCCCTCTATGAGACAGTGGTTCTGACTATAATTGACCCAACAATACAGTCCCTCCATGAGACTGTGGTTCTGACTATAATGACCCAACAATACAGTCCCTCTATGGAACGTGGTTCTGACTATAAATGACCCAACAATACAGTCCCTCTATGAGACAGTGGTTCTGACTATAAATGACCCAACAATACAGTCCCTCTATGAGACAGTGGTTCTGCTATAAATGACCCAACAATACAGTCCCTCTATGAAACAGTGGTTTGACTATAAATGACCCCAACAATACAGTCCCTCTATGAGACATGGTTCTGACAGAACTCACCCAACAATACAGTCCCGCCATGAGACAGTGGTTCTGACTATAAATGACCCAACAATACAGTCCCTCTATGAGACAGTGGTTCTGACTATAAATGACCCAACAATACAGTCCCTCTATGAAACAGTGGTTCTGACTATAAATGACCCAACAATACAGTCCCTCTATGAGACAGTGGTTCTGACTAGAAATCACCCAACAATACAGTCCCTCTATGAGACAGTGGTTCTGACTATAAATGACCCAACAATACAGTCCCTCTATGAGACAGTGGTTCTGACTATAAATGACCCAACAATACAGTCCCTCTATGAGACAGTGGTTCTGACTAGAAGTCACCCAACAATACAGTCCCTCCATGAGACAGTGGTTCTGACTATAAATGACCCAACAATACAGTCCCACTATGAGACATTGGTTCTGACTATAAATGACCCAACAATACAGTCCCTCTATGAGACAGTGGTTCTGACTATAAATGACCCAACAATACAGTCCCTCTATGAGACAGTGGTTTGACTATAAAATGACCCAACAATACAGTCCCTCTATGAGACAGTGGTTCTGACTATAAATGACCCAACAATACAGTACCTCCATGAGACAGTGGTTCTGACTATAAATGACCCAACAATACAGTCCCTCTATGAGACAGTGGTCTGACTATAAATGACCCAACAATACAGTCCCTCTATGAGACAGTGGTTCTGACTATAAACGACCCAACAATACAGTCCCTCTATGAGACAGTGGTTCTGACTATAAATGACCCAACAATACAGTCCCTCTATGAGACGGTGGTTCTGACTATAAATCACCCAACAATACAGTCCCTCTATGAGACAGTGGTTCTGACTATAAATCACCCCACAATACAGTCCCTCTATGAGACAGTGGTTCTGACTAGAAATCACCAACAATACAGTCCCTCTATGAGACGGTGGTTCTGACTATAAATCACCCAACAATACAGTCCCTCTATGAGACAGTGGTTCTGACTATAAATCTGGTCCCTGCATGAAACTGCTCTCTTCCTGTCACCACACTGACACAACCAAGACATTCATCGTTATGGGGGGAAAAAATGAAAGATGAACTTCAGCACAGCACCATTGAAGCTCAGTCCCCGTGCTATTTACAGTATCTCTCTCTCTCTATCCCTCCCCTTCTCTCTCTCTCCCTCTCTCTCTCTTTCCCTCTCCCTCTCCCTCTCTCTCCCTCTCCCTCTCCCTCTCCCTCTCCCTCTCCCTCTCTTTCCCTCTCCCTCTCTCTCTCCCTCTCCCTCTCTCTCTCTATCTGTCTCCCTCTCTCTCTATCGTCTCCCTCTCTCTCTCTATCCGTCTCCCTCTCTCAATTCAATTCAATTCAATTGACTTTATTGACATGGCAAGTTCATTATTACTTACATTGTCAAAGTATACATATCGAAAAATAAAAATCTAATATATATGTATATATATACAAAATATATATATATTTATATAAAATAAATGGTGGAACCAACAGTAATAATAATAGTAGTAGTGTACATGGGATTACCATTAACAACAAATACAACAACAATATTAATCAGAACAACAATACATTAAATCAATGGTAGTAGACCAGTGTCAATATGACTTGAGAAAGACATATGACCTGGTATGAAAGACAAAACAAAACTAAGCTAAATGGGAAATATTATCAATATTACTTTGCATTTTTCACTGGCTGTCCCTCAGGTTGTGGCAGGAGGACACATATTTGGCTGCCAAAACTGCACATTTTGGCTTTTCACCAATAAATATTGATTTTTTCTTCATCTTTTTAGTTTCAAATTCTTTGTATTGAGTTATAATTTTGGGAAAGAAATATGCTCTTAGGTCTGAGTATTTGTCACAGTGTAGTAGGAAATGACCTCTGTCTCTACCTCTCCCCTGGAGCAGAGTGAGCACAGCCTGTCCTCTTGGGCAGCCAGGTTTGTCTGTGACGACCGTCTCTATAGCCAGACTGTGCTCACTGAGTCTGTACCTAGTCAATGTTTTCCTCAGTTTTCTATCAGTCACAGTGGTCAGATAGTCTGCCACCATGTACTGTCTGTTTAGAGCCAAATAGCATTGAAGTTTACTTTGATTTTTTGTGGTGTCTTTCCAATAGGTGATATATTTTTCTTTTTGTTTTGTGATGATTTGGTTGGGCCAGATTTTCTGATTTTTTCTCTCTCTCTCTCCCTCTCTCTCTCTTTCCCACTCCCTCTCCCTCTCCCTCGCTTTCCCTCTCCCTCTCTCTCTCTATCTGTCTCCCTCTCTCTCTCTTTCCCTCTCCCTCTCCCTCTCTCTCTCTCTCCCTTCTCACTCTTTCACTCTCTCTCTTTCCCTCTCCATTCCCCCCCCCCCCCCCCCGTCGTCAAACAGACTGATTTCAACATATTCAAGGCCTTCTTTCCAGACATCGGTTGTTTTCTTACCTCGTCCGGAAGTATGCCGGATGTGGGTGTCCATCGTACAAAGATAAAAAATCATATTCCTCTTCCACAGCGAAAGATTGAAAAACGTGTGAATCCTGTTCATTTGTTCTGCTACGATTACCCAGGTACAGTTGGCACCGTTAGGATATCCGTACGGGAAACCTGGACTTTCTATGGTACCGTTCTTTCCTTTTAATGTCCCTCCACACGTATGAAGGAACCCTGGAAAGACAGGAAAACAAAACCATGAGATCCGACACTCAAAACATCATTTCTTCAACAATCCACACGTACAGGTAACACATTTTGAACACTCAGCACTCAACAACTTTAGCCATAACACTTTTATCCAATACACTGGAGCATTTCCCCCAATTCCTTCACAGTAACACTGATGTTTTGAGACAAACAACAAGTCTGGTAAATTGGTACCACCAGCTGGTCTGTACCTTCCCCAGCCTACCCACTACCCACTCTCCTGGTCTGTACCTTCCCCACCCTACCCACTACCCACTCTCCTGGTCTGTACCTTCCCCAGTCTACCGACTACCCACTACCCAGGTCTGTACCTTCCCCTGCCTACCCACTACCCACTCTCCAGGTCTGTACCTTCCCCACCCTACCCACTACCCACTCTCCTGGTCTGTACCTTCCCCACCCTACCCACTACCCACTCTCCTGGTCTGTACCTTCCCCACCCTACCCACTACCCACTCTCCTGGTCTGTACCTTCCCCAGTCTACCGACTACCCACTACCCAGGTCTGTACCTTCCCCTGCCTACCCACTACCCACTCTCCAGGTCTGTACCTTCCCCACCCTACCCACTACCCACTCTCCAGGTCTGTACCTTCCCCAGCCTACCCACTACCCACTCTCCTGGTCTGTACCTTCCCCAGTCTACCGACTACCCACTACCCAGGTCTGTACCTTCCCCTGCCTACCCACTACCCACTCTCCTGGTCTGTACCTTCCCCAGTCTACCGACTACCCACTACCCAGGTCTGTACCTTCCCCACCCTACCTACTACCCACTCTCCTGGTCTGTACCTTCCCCAGTCTACCGACTACCCACTACCCAGGTCTGTACCTTCCCCACCCTACCCACTACCCACTCTCCTGGTCTGTACCTTCCCCAGTCTACCGACTACCCACTCTCCAGGTCTGTACCTTCCCCACCCTACCCACTACCCACTCTCCTGATCTGTACCTTCCCCACCCTACCCACTACCCACTACCCACTACCCACTCTCCTGGTCTGTACCTTCCCCACTCCAGGTCTGTACCTTACCCAGCCTACCCACTCTCCAGGTCTGTACCTTCCCCAGCCTACCCACTACCCACTCTCCTGGTCTGTACCTTCCCCACCCTACCCACTACCCACTCTCCAGGTCTGTACCTTCCCCTGCCTACCCACTACCCACTACCCACTCTCCAGGTCTGTACCTTCCCCACCATACCCACTACCCACTCTCCATGTCTGTACCTTCCCCAGCCTACCCACTACCCACTCTCCAGGTCTGTACCTTCCCCAGCCTACCCACTACCCACTCTCCTGGTCTGTACCTTCCCCACCCTACCCACTACCCACTCTCCAGGTCTGTACCTTCCCCACCCTACCCACTACCCACTCTACAGGTCTGTACCTTCCCCACCCTACCCACTACCCACTCTCCTGGTCTGTACCTTCCCCACCCTACCCACTAACCACTCTCCAGGTCTGTACCTTCCCCACCTTACCCACTACCCACTCTCCTGGTCTGTACCTTCCCCACCCTACCCACTACCCACTCTCCTGGTCTGTACCTTCCCCAGCCTACCCACTACCCACTCTCCTGGTCTGTACCTTCCCCAGCCTACCCACTACCCACTACCCACTCTACAGGTCTGTACCTTCCCCACCCTACCCACTACCCACTCTCCTGGTCTGTACCTTCCCCACCCTACCACTACCCACTACCCACTCTCCAGGCCTGTACCTTCCCACCCTACCCACTACCCACTCTCCAGGTCTGTACCTTCCACACCCTACCCACTACCCACTCTCCAGGTCTGTACCTTCCCCAGCCTACCCACTACCCACTCTCCAGGCCTGTACCTTCCCACCCTACCCACTACCCACTCTCCAGGTCTGTACCTTCCCCACTCCAGGTCTGTACCTTCCCCTCTCCAGGTCTGTACCTTCCCCACCCTACCCACTACCCACTACCCACTCTCCAGGTCTGTACCTTCCCCAGCCTACCCACTACCCACTCTCCTGGTCTGTACCTTCCCCACCCTACCCACTACCCACTCTCCAGGTCTGTACCTTCCCCTGCCTACCCACTACCCACTACCCACTCTCCAGGTCTGTACCTTCCCCACCATACCCACTACCCACTCTCCATGTCTGTAACTTCCCCAGCCTACCCACTACCCACTCTTCTGGTCTGTACCTTCCCCACCCTACCCACTACCCACTCTCCTGGTCTGTACCTTCCCCACCCTACCCACTACCCACTCTCCTGGTCTGTACCTTCCCCACCCTACCCACTACCCACTCTCCAGGTCTGTACCTTCCCCAGCCTACCCACTACCCACTCTCCAGGTCTGTACCTTCCCCAGCCTACCCACTACCCACTCTCCTGGTCTGTACCTTCCCCACCCTACCCACTACCCACTCTCCAGGTCTGTACCTTCCCCACCCTACCCACTACCCACTCTCCTGGTCTGTACCTTCCCCACCCTACCCACTACCCACTCTCCTGGTCTGTACCTTCCCCACCCTACCCACTAACCACTCTCCAGGTCTGTACCTTCCCCACCTTACCCACTACCCACTCTCCTGGTCTGTACCTTCCCCACCCTACCCACTACCCACTCTCCTGGTCTGTACCTTCCCCAGCCTACCCACTACCCACTCTCCTGGTCTGTACCTTCCCCAGCCTACCCACTACCCACTACCCACTCTACAGGTCTGTACCTTCCCCACCCTACCCACTACCCACTCTCCTGGTCTGTACCTTCCCCACCCTACCCACTACCCACTACCCACTCTCCAGGCCTGTACCTTCCCACCCTACCCACTACCCACTCTCCAGGTCTGTACCTTCCACACCCTACCCACTACCCACTCTCCAGGTCTGTACCTTCCCCAGCCTACCCACTACCCACTCTCCAGGCCTCTACCTTCCCACCCTACCCACTACCCACTCTCCAGGTCTGTACCTTCCCCACTCCAGGTCTGTACCTTCCCCTCTCCAGGTCTGTACCTTCCCCACCCTACCCACTACCCACTACCCACTCAGGGTATTCCTAATACATCCACCAGCCTTCCCTCTTCTCTCCTACTGTCTGCAGGCAGGCTGGCAAAAAAATCACTACCTTGACAGGATGGGTCAGACACTTACCACACTGGTCAGACTACACTGGTCAGACTACACTGGTCAGACTACACTGGTCAGACTACACTGGTCAGACCACACTGGTCAGACTACACTGGTCAGACTACACTGGTCAGACTACACTGGTCAGACTACAAATACTTTGATTATTTGGGTTAGGCTTTGTGGTGGAAAAATGTAATTTTCATTAATTAGGAGATTTTCAATGCACAAACACACGCAGTCACATACACACACAAACACAAACATTTCACACACACACACACACATACAGAACACACAACACACACTCACACACACACACACACAGAGTGACACACACACAGAGTGACCCACACACACACACTACACACTTTGCCTATGACAAGGACAAGCCAAAGCTTAGCTGTTTTATTGAAAGGCAACTCTGCAAATTGTCTATTAATAAAAATCCAAGTGTAATTATGATGCATGGTTTATCCCCCTTCAGTGCCTTTCCCCTACAGGAGTAATTACCGTCCATCTTAATTAACAGGTCAATTATGTTTAGGTTTCCATTGTGTTGAACAGAAGACAGATTCTCCTGTCTTCTCCCTTGAGATCTGAGTCTGGTTGGGTACCAACTGGTACCCTGTTTCCTCTACTGCGCATTTGGAAAAGTATTCAGACCCCCTTCCCCTTTGTACACATTTTGTTACGTTACAGCCTTATTCTAAAATGGATTGCATTTTTTTGCCTCATCAATCTAGACACAATACCCCATAATGACATCACAATACCCGGTAATGACATCACAATACCCCGTAATGACATCACAATACCCCGTAATGACTTCACAATACCCGGTAATGACATCACAATACCCCATAATGACATCACAATACCCCCTAATGACATCACAATACCCCGTAATGACATCACAATACCCCATAATGACATCACAATACCCCATAATGACAAAGCGAAAACTGGTTTTTAGACATTTTTGCAAATGTATTAATAAAAAACTTAAATACCTTATTTACATAAGTGTTCAGACCCTTTGCTATCAGACTTGAAATTGAGCTCAGGTGCATCCTGTTTCCATTGATCCATTGATCATCGTTGAGATGTTTCTACAACTTGTTTCTACAACGTGTCCACCAGAGGTAAATTCAATTGATTGTACATGATTTGGAAAGGCACACACCTGTCTATATAAGGTCCCACAGTTGACAGAGCATGTCAGAGCAAAAACCAAGCCATGAGGTCGAAGGAATTGTACATGGAACTCCGAGACAGGATTGTGTCGAGGCACAGATCTGGGGGGGGAAGGGTAACCAAAAATGTCTGCAGCATTGAAGGTCCCCAAGACCAGCACACTTGGAGTTTGCCAAACGGCACCTAAAGGACTCTCAGACCATGAGAAACAAGATTCTCTGGTCTGATGAAACCAAGATGTAACTCTTTGGCCTGAATGCCAAGCGTCACGTCTGGAGGAAACCTGGCAGCATCATGCTGTGGGGATGTTTTTCAGCGGAAGGGACTGGGAGACTAGTCAGGATCGAGGGACAGATGAAAGGAGCAAAGTACAGAGAGATCCTTGATGAAAGCCTGCTCCAGAGCACTCAGGACCTCAGACTGGGCCGAAGGGTCACCAACAGGACAACGACCCTAAGCGCACAGCCAAGACAACGCAGAATTGGCTTCGGGACAAGTCTCTGAATGTCCTTGAGTGGCCCAGCCAGAGCCCTGACATTAACCCGATAGAACATCTCTGAAAATAGCTGTGCAGCAACGCTCCCCATCCAACCTGACAGAGCTTGAGAGGATGTGCAGAGAAGAATGGGAGAAACTCCCCAAATACAGGTGTGCCAAGCTTGTAGCGTCATATCCAAGAAGACTCGAGGCTGTAATCGCTGCCAAAAGGTGCTTCAACAAAGTACTGAGTAAAGGGTCTGAATACTTATGTAAATGTAATATTATTTATGTATTTTTTATACATTTGCAAAATTTTCTGAAAACCTGTTTTTCTTTGTCATTATGGGGTTTTTGTGTGTAGATTGATGAGAGGGGGAAAAAACGATTTAATCAATTTTAGAATAAGGCTGTAACGTAACAAAGGGCCCGTAGGGTAGTGGACTACTGTTGACCAGGGCCCATAGTGGACTACTGTTGACCAGGGCCCATAGTGCACTACTGTTGACCAGGGCCCATAGTGCACTACTGTTGACCAGGGCCCATTGGGTAGTGGACTACTGTTGACCAGGGCCCATAGTGCACTACTGTTGACCAGGGCCCATAGTGTAGTGGACTACTGTTGACCAGGGCCCATAGGGTAGTGGACTACTGTTGACCAGGGCCCATAGGGTAGTGGACTACTGTTGACCGGGGCCCATAGGGTAGTGGACTACTGTTGACCAGGGCCCATAGGGTAGTGGACTACTGTTGACCAGGGCCCATAGGGTAGTAGACTACTGTTGACCAGGGCCCATAGGGTAGTGGACTACTGTTGACCAGGGCCCCTAGTGGACTACTGTTGACCAGGGCCCATAGGGTAGTGGACTACTGTTGACCAGGGCCCATAGGGTAGTAGACTACTGTTGACCAGGGCCCATAGGGTAGTAGACTACTGTTGACCAGGACCCATAGGGTAGTGGACTACTGTTGACCAGGGCCCATAGGGTAGTGGACTACTGTTGACCAGGGCCCATAGGGTAGTGGACTACTGTTGACCAGGGCCCATAGGGTAGTGGACTACTGTTGACTAGGACCCATAGGGTAGTGGACTACTGTTGACCAGGGCCCATAGGGTAGTGGACTACTGTTGACCAGGACCCATAGGGTAGTGGACTACTGTTGACCAGGACCCATAGGGTAGTGGACTACTGTTGACCAGGGCCCATAGGGTAGTGGACTACTGTTGACCAGGGCCCATAGGGTAGTGGACTACTGTAGACCAGGGCCCATAGGGTAGTGAACTACTGTAGACCAGGGCCCATAGGGTAGTGGACTACTGTTGACCAGGGCCCATAGGGTAGTAGACTACTGTTGACCAGGGCCCATAGGGTAGTGGACTACTGTTGACCAGGGCCCATAGGGTAGTAGACTACTGTTGACCAGGGCCCATAGGGTAGTAGACTACTGTTGACCAGGGCCCATAGGGTAGTGGACTACTGTTGACCAGGGCCCATTGGGTAGTGGACTGCTGTTGACCAGGGCCCATAGGGTAGTGGACTACTGTTGACCAGGGCCCATAGGGTAGTGGACTACTGTTGACCAGGGCCCATAGGGTAGTGGACTACTGTTGACCAGGGCCCATAGGGTAGTAGACTACTGTTGACCAGGACCCATAGGGTAGTGGACTACTGTTGACCAGGGCCCATAGGGTAGTGGACTACTGTTGACCAGGGCCCATAGGGTAGTAGACTACTGTTGACCAGGGCCCATAGGGTAGTGGACTACTGTTGACCAGGGCCCCTAGTGGACTACTGTTGACCAGGGCCCCTAGTGGACTACTGTTGACCAGGGCCCCTAGTGGACTACTGTTGACCAGGGCCCCTAGTGGACTACTGTTGACCAGGGCCCATAGGGTAGTGGACTACTGTTGACCAGGGCCCATAGGGTAGTGGACTACTGTTGACCAGGGCCCATAGGGTAGTGTACTACTGTTGACCAGGTCCCATAGGGTAGTGGACTACTGTTGACCAGGGCCCATAGGGTAGTGGACTACTGTTGACCAGGGCCCATAGGGTAGTGGACTACTGTTGACCAGGGCCCATAGGGTAGTGGACTACTGTTGACCAGGGCCCATAGGGTAGTGGACTACTGTTGACCAGGACCCATAGGGTAGTGGACTACTGTTGACCAGGACCCATAGGGTAGTGGACTACTGTTGACCAGGGCCCATAGGGTAGTGGACTACTGTTGACTAGGACCCATAGGGTAGTGGACTACTGTTGACCAGGGCCCATAGGGTAGTGGACTACCGTTGACCAGGACCCATAGGGTAGTGCACTACTGTTGACCAGGACCCATAGGGTAGTGGACTACTGTTGACCAGGGCCCATAGGGTAGTGGACTACTGTTGACCAGGGCCCATAGGGTAGTGGACTTCTGTTGACCAGGGCCCATAGGGTAGTGGACTACTGTTGACCAGGACCCATAGGGTAGTGGACTACTGTTGACCAGGACCCATAGGGTAGTGGACTACTGTTGACCAGGGCCCATAGGGTAGTGGACTACTGTTGACCAGGGCCCATAGGGTAGTGGACTACTGTTGACCAGGACCCATAGGGTAGTGGACTACTGTTGACCAGGGCCCATAGGGTAGTGGACTACTGTTGACCAGGGCCCATAGGGTAGTGGACTACTGTTGACCAGGGCCCATAGGGTAGTGGACTACTGTTGACCAGGGCCCATAGGGTAGTGGACTACTGTTGACCAGGGCCCATAGTGCACTACTGTTGACCAGGGCCCATAGGGTAGTAGACTACTGTTGACCAGGGCCCATAGGGTAGTAGACTACTGTTGACCAGGGCCCATAGGGTAGTAGACTACTGTTGACCAGGGCCCATAGGGTAGTAGACTACTGTTGACCAGGGCCCATAGGGTAGTGGACTACTGTTGACCAGGGCCCATAGGGTAGTGGACTACTGTTGACCAGGGCCCATAGGGTAGTGGACTACTGTTGACCAGGGCCCATAGGGTAGTGGACTACTGTTGACCAGGGCCCATAGGGTAGTGGACTACTGTTGACCAGGGCCCATAGGGTAGTGGACTACTGTTGACCAGGGCCCATAGGGTAGTGGACTACTGTTGACCAGGGCCCATAGGGTAGTGGACTACTGTTGACCAGGGCCCATAGGGTAGTGGACTACTGTTGACCAGGGCCCATAGGGTAGTGGACTACTGTTGACCAGGGCCCATAGGGTAGTGGACTACTGTTGACCAGGGCCCATAGGGTAGTGGACTACTGTTGACCAGGACCCATAGGGTAGTGGACTACTGTTGACCAGGGCCCATAGGGTAGTGGACTACTGTTGACCAGGACCCATAGGGTAGTGGACTACTGTTGACCAGGGCCCATAGGGTAGTGGACTACTGTTGACCAGGGCCCATAGGGTAGTGGACTACTGTTGACCAGGGCCCATAGGGTAGTGGACTACTGTTGACCAGGGCCCATAGGGTAGTGGACTACTGTTGACCAGGGCCCATAGGGTAGTGGACTACTGTTGACCAGGGCCCATAGGGTAGTGGACTACTGTTGACCAGGGCCCATAGGGTAGTGGACTACTGTTGACCAGGGCCCATAGGGTAGTGTACTACTGTTGACCAGGGCCCATAGGGTAGTGGACTACTGTTGACCAGGGCCCATAGGGTAGTGGACTACTGTTGACCAGGGCCCATAGGGTAGTGGACTACTGTTGACCAGGGCCCATAGGGTAGTGGACTACTGTTGACCAGGGCCCATAGGGTAGTGGACTACTGTTGACCAGGGCCCATAGGGTAGTGGACTACTGTTGACCAGGGCCCATAGGGTAGTGGACTACTGTTGACCAGGGCCCATAGGGTAGTGGACTACTGTTGACCAGGGCCCATAGGGTAGTGGACTACTGTTGACCAGGGCCCATAGGGTAGTGGACTACTGTTGACCAGGGCCCATAGGGTAGTGGACTACTGTTGACCAGGGCCCATAGGGTAGTGGACTACTGTTGACCAGGGCCCATAGGGTAGTGGACTACTGTTGACCAGGGCCCATAGGGTAGTGGACTACTGTTGACCAGGGCCCATAGGGTAGTGGACTACTGTTGACCAGGGCCCATAGGGTAGTGGACTACTGTTGACCAGGGCCCATAGGGTAGTAGACTACTGTAGACCAGGGCCCATAGGGTAGTGGACTACTGTTGACCAGGGCCCATAGGGTAGTGCACTACTGTAGACCAGGGCCCATAGGGTAGTGGACTACTGTTGACCAGGACCCATAGGGTAGTGCACTACTGTAGACCAGGGCCCATAGGGTAGTGGACTACTGTTGACCAGGACCCATAGGGTAGTGGACTACTGTTGACCAGGACCCATAGGGTTACTATTGACCAGGACCCATAGGGTTACTATTGACCAGGACCCATAGGGTTACTATTGACCAGGACCCATAGGGTTACTATTGACCAGGACCCATAGGGTTACTATTGACCAGGACCCATAGGGTTACTATTGACCAGGACCCATAGGGTTACTATTGACCAGGACCCATAGGGTTACTATTGACCAGGACCCATAGGGTAGTGGACTACTGTTGACCAGGGCCCATAGGGTAGTGGACTACTGTTGACCAGGACCCATAGGGTAGTGGACTACTGTTGACCAGGACCCATAGGGTAGTGGACTACTGTTGACCAGGGCCCATAGGGTAGTGGACTACTGTTGACCAGGGCCCATAGGGTAGTGGACTACTGTTGACCAGGGCCCATAGGGTAGTGGACTACTGTTGACCAGGGCCCATAGGGTAGTGGACTACTGTTGACCAGGGCCCATAGGGTAGTAGACTACTGTTGACCAGGGCCCATAGGGTAGTAGACTACTGTTGACCAGGGCCCATAGGGTAGTAGACTACTGTTGACCAGGGCCCATAGGGTAGTGGACTACTGTTGACCAGGGCCCATTGGGTAGTGGACTGCTGTTGACCAGGGCCCATAGGGTAGTGGACTACTGTTGACCAGGGCCCATAGGGTAGTGGACTACTGTTGACCAGGGCCCATAGGGTAGTGGACTACTGTTGACCAGGGCCCATAGGGTAGTGGACTACTGTTGACCAGGGCCCATTGGGTAGTGGACTACTGTTGACCAGGGCCCATAGGGTAGTGGACTACTGTTGACCAGGGCCCATAGGGTAGTGGACTACTGTTGACCAGGGCCCATAGGGTAGTGGACTACTGTTGACCAGGGCCCATAGGGTAGTAGACTACTGTTGACTAGGACCCATAGGGTAGTGGACTACTGTTGACCAGGGCCCATAGGGTAGTAGACTACTGTTGACTAGGACCCATAGGGTAGTGGACTACTGTTGACCAGGGCCCATAGGGTAGTAGACTACTGTTGACCAGGGCCCATTGGGTAGTGGACTACTGTTGACCAGGGCCCCTAGTGGACTACTGTTGACCAGGGCCCCTAGTGGACTACTGTTGACCAGGGCCCATAGGGTAATTTTTTATTTATTTTTTTCACCTTTATTTAACCAGGTAGGCTAGTTGAGAACAAGTTCTCATTTGCAACTGCGACCTGGCCAAGATAAAGCATAGCAGTGTGAACAGACAACAACACAGAGTTACACATGGAGTAAACAATAAACAAGTCAATAACATGGTAGAAAAAAAGAGAATCTATATACAATGTGTGCAAAAGGCATGAGGAGGTAGGCAATAAATCGAATAATTACAATTTAGCAGATTAACACTGGAGTGATAAATCATCAGATGATCATGTGCAAGTAGAGATACTGGTGTGCAAAAGAGCAGAAAAGTAAATAAATAAAAGCAGTATGGGGGGTGAGGTAGGTAAATTGGGTGGGCTATATACCGATGGACAATGTACAGCTGCAGCGATCGGTTAGCTGCTCGGATAGCAGATGTTTAAAGTTGTTGAGGGAGATAAAAGTCTCCAACTTCAGAGATTTTTGCAATTCGTTCCAGTCGCAGGCAGCAGAGAACTGGAAGGAAAGGCGTCCAAATGAGGTTTTGGCTTTAGGGATGATCAGTGAGATACACCTGCTGGAGCGCGTGCTACGGGTGGGTGTAGCCATCGTGACCAGTGAACTGAGATAAGGCGGCACTCTACCTAGCATAGCCTTGTAGATGACCTGGAGCCAATGGGTCTGACGACGAACATGTAGCGAGGGCCAGCCGACTAGGGCATACAGGTCGCAGTGGTGGGTCGTATAAGGTGCTTTAGTAACAAAACGGATGGCACTGTGATAAACTGCATCCAGTTTGCTGAGTAGAGTATTGGAAGCTATTTTGTAGATGACATCGCCGAAGTCGAGGATCGGTAGGATAGTCAGTTTTACTAGGGTAAGTTTGGCGGCGTGAGTGAAGGAGGCCTTGTTGCGAAATAGAAAGCCGACTCTAGATTTGATTTTGGATTGGAGATGTTTGATATGAGTCTGGAAGGAGAGTTTGCAGTCTAGCCAGACACCTAGGTACTTATAGATGTCCACATATTCTAGGTCGGAACCGTCCAGGGTGGTGATGCTAGTCGGGCGTGCGGGTGCAGGCAGCGAACGGTTGAAAAGCATGCATTTGGTTTTACTAGCGTTTAAGAGCAGTTGGAGGCCACGGAAGGAGTGTTGTATGGCATTGAAGCTCGTTTGGAGGTTAGATAGCACAGTGTCCAAGGAAGGGCCAGAAGTATACAGAATGGTGTCGTCTGCGTAGAGGTGGATCAGGGAATCGCCCGCAGCAAGAGCAACATCATTGATATATACAGAGAAAAGAGTCGGCCTGAGAATTGAACCCTGTGGTACCCCCATAGAGACTGCCAGAGGACCGGACAACATGCCCTCCGATTTGACACACTGAACTCTGTCTGCAAAGTAGTTGGTGAACCAGGCAAGGCAGTCATTAGAAAAACCGAGGCTACTGAGTCTGCCGATGAGAATATGGTGATTGACAGAGTCGAAAGCCTTGGCCAGGTCGATGAAGACGGCTGCACAGTAATGTCTTTTATCGATGGCGGTTATGATATCGTTTAGTACCTTGAGCGTGGCTGAGGTGCACCCGTGACCGGCTCGGAAACCGGATTGCACAGCGGAGAAGGTACGGTGGGATTCGAGATGGTAAGTGATCTGTTTGTTGACTTGGCGTTCGAAGACCTTAGATAGGCAGGGCAGGATGGATATAGGTCTGTAACAGTTTGGGTCCAGGGTGTCTCCCCCTTTGAAGAGGGGGATGACCGCGGCAGCTTTCCAATCCTTGGGGATCTCAGATGATACGAAGGAGAGGTTGAACAGGCTGGTAATAGGGGGTGCGACAATGGCGGCGGACAGTTTCAGAAATAGGGGGTCCAGATTGTCAAGCCCAGCTGATTTGTATGGGTCCAGGTTTTCCAGCTCTTTCAGAACATCTGCTATCTGGATATGGGTAAAGGAGAAGCTGGGGAGGCTTGGGCGAGTAGCAGCGGGGGGGGCGGGGCTGTTGGCCAAGGTTGGAGTCGCCAGGAGGAAGGCATGGCCAGCCATTGAGAAATGCTTGTTGAAGTTTTCGATTATCACGGATTTATCGGTGGTGACCGTGTTACCTAGCCTCAGTGCAGTGGGCAGCTGGGAGGAGGTGCTCTTGTTCTCCATGGACTTTACAGTATCCCAGAACTTTTTGGAGTTAGAGCTACAGGATGCAAATTTCTGCTTGAAAAAGCTGGCCTTTGCTTTCCTGACTGACTGCGTGTATTGGTTCCTGACTTCCCTGAACAGTTGCATATCGCGGGGGCTCTTCGATGCTATTGCAGTAATGGACTACTATAGACCAGGGCCCATAGGGTAGTGGACTACTGTTGACCAGGGCCCGTAGGGTAGTGGACTACTGTTGACCAGGGCCCATTGGGTAGTGGACTACTGTTGACCAGGGCCCATTGGGTAGTGGACTTGTCATGTTTTGTCTTTGATCTTCATGTCTTGTCCCTGTGCTTCCCTCTGCTGGTCTTATTAGGTTCTTTCCCTCTTTCTCTCTCTCTCTCTCCTCCTCCCTCTCTCCCTCTCCCGCTCTCTCTCTCTATCGTTCCGTTCCTGCTCCCAGCTGTTTCTCATTCTCCTAACGACCTCATTTACTCTTTCACACCTGTCCCCTATTTTGCCCTCTGATTAGAGTCCCTATTTCTCCCTCTGTTTTCCGCTTCTGTCCTTGTCGGATTCTTGTTTGATGTTTGCTGTACCTGTGTCCTTGTTCCGCCCTGTCGTGTTCTTTGCCTTCTTCAGATGCTGCGTGTGAGCAGGTGTCTATGTCAGCTACGGCCAGTGCCTTCCTGAAGCGACCTGCAGTCTGTGGTCGCGTCTCCAGTCGTTCCTCTCTATTGACGAGAGGATTTCAGTTCCTGTTTTGGATTGACCATTGATATTATCCAGGAGAATCATTATTTGTTTTATACTGGAATAAAGACTCTGTTACTATTACGTCGCTTTTGGGTCCTCATTCACCTGCATAACAGAAGAATCCGACCAAGATGGACCCAGCGACTATGGATTCTCTCAACACTGCCGTCGAGTTCCAGGGAGCAATGCTCGGCAGACACGAGCAGGAATTGTTTGCTGCTCGTCATGCCGTTGAGACCCTGGCCGCTCAGGTCTCCGATCTCTCTGGACAGTTTCAGAGTCTTCATCTCGTGCCACCAGCTACTTCCTGGTCTTCCGAGTCTCCGGAACCTAGGGTTAATAACCCACCATGTTACTCTGGGCAGCCCACTGAGTGTCGCTCCTTTCTCACCCAGTGTGATATTGTGTTCTCTCTCCAGCCCAACACGTACTCAAGAGAGAGAGCTCGGATCGCTTACGTCATATCACTCCTTACTGGTCGGGCTCGGGAGTGGGGCACAGCTATCTGGGAGGCAAGGGCTGAGTGTTCTAACGATTATCAGAACTTTAAAGAGGAGATGATACGGGTTTTTGATCGTTCAGTTTTTGGGAAGGAGGCTTCCAGGGCCCTGGCTTCCCTATGTCAAGGTGATCGATCCATAACGGATTACTCTATAGAGTTTCGCACTCTTGCTGCCTCCAGTGACTGGAACGAGCCGGCGTTGCTCGCTCGTTTTCTGGAGGGACTTCACGCTGAGGTTAAGGATGAGATTCTCTCCCGGGAGGTTCCTTCCAGCGTGGACTCTTTGATTGCACTCGCCATCCGCATAGAACGACGGGTAGATCTTCGTCACCGAGCTCGTGGAAGAGAGCTCGCGTTAACGGTGTTTCCCCTCTCCGCATCTCAACCATCTCCTCCCACCGGCTCAGAGACTGAGCCCATGCAGCTGGGAGGTATTCGCATCTCGACTAAGGAGAGGGAACGGAGAATCACCAACCGCCTTTGCCTCTATTGCGGTTCTGCGGGACATTTTGTCATGTCATGTCCAGTAAAAGCCAGAGCTCATCAGTAAGCGGAGGGCTACTGGTGAGCGCTACTACTCCTGTCTCTCCATCAAGATCCTGTACTACCTTGTCGGTCCATCTACGCTGGACCGGTTCAGCTGCTTCCTGCAGTGCCTTGATAGACTCTGGGGCTGAGGGTTGTTTTATGGACGAAGCATGGGCTCGGAAACATGACATTCCTCTCAGACAGTTAGGGAAGCCCACGCCCATGTTCGCCTTAGATGGTAGTCTTCTCCCCAGTATCAGATGTGAGACACTACCTTTAACCCTCACAGTATCTGGTAACCACAGTGAGACCATTTCCTTTTTGATTTTTCGTTCACCTTTTACACCTGTTGTTTTGGGTCATCCCTGGCTAGTATGTCATAATCCTTCTATTGATTGGTCTAGTAATTCTATCCTATCCTGGAACGTTTCTTGTCATGTGAAGTGTTTAATGTCTGCTATCCCTCCTGTGTCTTCTGTCCCCTCTACTCAGGAGGAACCTGGTGATTTGACAGGAGTGCCGGAGGAATATCATGATCTGCGCACGGTCTTCAGTCGGTCCAGAGCCAGCTCCCTTCCTCCTCACCGGTCGTATGATTGTTGTATTGATCTCCTTCCGGGGACCACTCCTCCTCGGGGTAGACTATACTCTCTGTCGGCTCCCGAACGTAAGGCTCTCGAGGATTATCTGTCTGTTTCTCTCAACGCCGGTACCGTGGTGCCTTCTTCCTCTCCCGCCGGAGCGGGATTTTTCTTTGTTAAGAAGAAGGACGGTACTCTGCGCCCCTGCGTGGATTATCGAGGGCTGAATGACATAACGGTTAAGAATCGTTATCCGCTTCCCCTTATGTCGTCAGCCTTCGAGATTTTGCAGGGAGCCAGGTTCTTTACTAAGTTGGACCTTCGTAACGCTTACCATCTCGTACGCATCAGAGAGGGGGACGAGTGGAAAACGGCGTTTAACACTCCGTTAGGGCATTTTGAATACCGGGTTCTGCCGTTCGGTCTCGCTAATGCTCCAGCTGTCTTTCAGGCATTAGTTAATGATGTACTGAGAGACATGCTGAACATTTTTGTTTTCGTTTACCTTGACGATATCCTGATTTTTTTCACCGTCACTCGAGATTCATGTTCAGCACGTTCGACGTGTACTCCAGCGCCTTTTAGAGAATTGTCTCTACGTGAAGGCTGAGAAGTGCGCCTTTCATGTCTCCTCTGTCACATTTCTCGGTTCTGTTATTTCCGCTGAAGGCATTCAGATGGATCCCGCTAAGGTCCAGGCTGTCAGCGATTGGCCCGTTCCTAAGTCACGTGTCGAGTTGCAGCGCTTTCTCGGTTTCGCTAATTTCTATCGGCGTTTCATTCGTAATTTCGGTCAAGTGGCTGCCCCTCTCACAGCTCTGACTTCTGTCAAGACTTGCTTTAAGTGGTCCGGTTCCGCCCAGGGAGCTTTTGATCTCCTCAAGAAGCGTTTTTCATCCGCCCCTATCCTTGTTACTCCTGACGTCACTAAACAATTCATTGTCGAGGTTGACGCTTCAGAGGTGGGCGTGGGAGCCATTCTGTCTCAGCGCTTCCAGTCTGACGATAAGGTCCATCCTTGCGCTTACTTTTCTCATCGCCTGTCGCCATCGGAACGCAACTATGATGTGGGTAACCGCGAACTGCTCGCCATCCGCTTAGCCATAGGCGAATGGCGACAGTGGTTGGAGGGGGCGACCGTTCCTTTTGTCGTTTGGACTGACCATAAGAACCTTGAGTACATCCGTTCTGCCAAACGACTTAATGCACGTCAGGCTCGTTGGGCGTTGTTTTTCGCTCGTTTCGAGTTCGTGATTTCCTATCGTCCGGGAAATAAGAACACCAAGCCTGATGCCTTATCCCGTCTCTTTAGTTCTTCTGTGGCTTCTACCGACCCCGAGGGGATTCTCCCTGAAGGGCGTGTTGTCGGGTTGACTGTCTGGGGAATTGAGAGACAGGTAAAGCAAGCACTCACTCACACTGCGTCGCCGCGCGCTTGTCCTAGTAACCTTCTGTTCGTTCCTGTCTCTACTCGTCTGGCTGTTCTTCAGTGGGCTCACTCTGCCAAGTTAGCTGGCCATCCCGGCGTTCGGGGTACGCTTGCTTCTATTCGCCAGCGGTTTTGGTGGCCTACTCAGGAGCGGGACACGCGCCGTTTCGTGGCTGCTTGTTCGGACTGCGCGCAGACTAAGTCAGGTAACTCTCCTCCTGCCGGTCGTCTCAGACCGCTTCCCATTCCTTCTCGACCATGGTCTCACATCGCCTTAGACTTTATTACCGGTCTGCCTTCGTCTGCGGGGAAGACTGTGATTCTTACGGTTATCGATAGGTTCTCTAAGGCGGCACATTTCATTCCCCTCGCTAAGCTTCCTTCCGCTAAGGAGACGGCACAAATCATCATTGAGAATGTGTTCAGAATTCATGGCCTCCCGTTAGACGCCGTTTCAGACAGAGGTCCGCAATTCACGTCACAGTTTTGGAGGGAGTTCTGTCGTTTGATTGGTGCTTCTGTCAGTCTCTCTTCCGGGTTTCATCCCCAGTCTAACGGTCAAGCAGAAAGGGCCAATCAGTCGATTGGTCGCATATTACGCAGCCTTTCGTTTCGAAACCCTGCGTCTTGGGCAGAACAGCTCCCCTGGGCTGAGTACGCTCACAACTCGCTTCCTTCGTCTGCTACCGGGCTATCTCCGTTTCAGAGTAGTCTTGGGTACCAGCCTCCTCTGTTCTCGTCCCAGCTCGCCGAGTCCAGCGTTCCCTCCGCTCAGGCTTTTGTCCAACGTTGTGAGCGCACCTGGAGGAGGGTCAGGTCTGCACTTTGCCGTTACAGGGCGCAGACTGTGAGAGCCGCCAATAGACGTAGGATTAGGAGTCCTAGGTATTGTCGCGGTCAGAGAGTGTGGCTTTCCACTCGTAACCTTCCCCTTACGACAGCTTCTCGCAAGTTGACTCCGCGGTTCATTGGTCCGTTCCGTGTCTCTCAGGTCGTCAATCCTGTCGCTGTGCGACTGCTTCTTCCGCGACATCTTCGTCGCGTCCACCCTGTCTTCCATGTCTCTTGTGTCAAGCCTTTTCTTCGCGCCCCCGTTCGTCTTCCCCCCCCCCCCCCCGTCCTTGTCGAGGGCGCTCCTATTTACAAGGTACGAAAGATCATGGACATGCGTTCTCGGGGACGTGGTCACCAGTACTTAGTGGATTGGGAGGGTTACGGTCCTGAGGAGAGGAGTTGGGTTCCATCTCGGGACGTGCTGGACCGTTCGTTGATTGATGATTTCCTTCGTTGCCGCCAGGGTTCCTCCTCGAGTGCGCCAGGAGGCGCTCGGTGAGTGGGGGGGTACTGTCATGTTTTGTCTTTGATCTTCATGTCTTGTCCCTGTGCTTCCCTCTGCTGGTCTTATTAGGTTCTTTCCCTCTTTCTCTCTCTCTCTCTCCTCCTCCCTCTCTCCCTCTCCCGCTCTCTCTCTCTATCGTTCCGTTCCTGCTCCCAGCTGTTTCTCATTCTCCTAACGACCTCATTTACTCTTTCACACCTGTCCCCTATTTTGCCCTCTGATTAGAGTCCCTATTTCTCCCTCTGTTTTCCGCTTCTGTCCTTGTCGGATTCTTGTTTGATGTTTGCTGTTCCTGTGTCCTTGTTCCGCCCTGTCGTGTTCTTTGCCTTCTTCAGATGCTGCGTGTGAGCAGGTGTCTATGTCAGCTACGGCCAGTGCCTTCCTGAAGCGACCTGCAGTCTGTGGTCGCGTCTCCAGTCGTTCCTCTCTATTGACGAGAGGATTTCAGTTCCTGTTTTGGATTGACCATTGATATTATCCAGGAGAATCATTATTTGTTTTATACTGGAATAAAGACTCTGTTACTATTACGTCGCTTTTGGGTCCTCATTCACCTGCATAACAGGACTACTATAGACCAGGGCCCATTGCGTAATACATTAGGGAATAAGGTGCTATTTGGGAGAAACTCTGATTGTATGCGTGACTATTGAACAGCCAACAACCAATCAGCGTTAAAATAAGTTCACATGTGTTCGCTGATGCTGCTGATTACTTGTTGTTTATCCGGTGAAGAAATACATAAAGAAATTAAAAAATGTACTGCAACACATCCCCAAATCCATTGAACAAGCGAAGAGCATTAACACAGAGGAGCGCACAGGCCAAGGTTGAGTTGTCGCAGAGCTTATATGATGTGACGCTGTGGACTATTCAAAATGTCAGATTCTACGTAGCTATTGTCCTTAGGGAGACAGAAACCTACTGTAACTGTGGACTATTCAAAATGTCAGATTCTACGTAGCTATTGTCCTTAGGGAGACAGAAACCTACTGTAACTGTGGACTATTCAAAATGTCAGATTCTACGTAGCTATTGTCCTTAGGGAGACAGAAACCTACTGTAACTGTGGACTATTCAAAATGTCAGATTCTACGTAGCTATTGTCCTTAGGGAGACAGAAACCTACTGTAACTGTGGACTATTCAAAATGTCAGATTTCATGTAGCTATTGTCCTTAGGGAGACAGAAACCTACTGTAACTGTGGACTATTCAAAATGTGAGATTCTACGTAGCTATTGTCCTTAGGGAGACAGAAACCTACTGTAACTGTGGACTATTCAAAATGTGAGATTTCATGTAGCTATTGTCCTTAGGGAGACAGAAACCTACTGTAACTGTGGACTATTCAAAATGTGAGATTCTACGTAGCTATTGTCCTTAGGGAGACAGAAACCTACTGTCACGATCGTCTATGGGTGAGAGAGAGGACCAAGGCGCAGCGTGTGCAAAATACATTCTCTTTTATTTAAAGAAGGGAAAAACACGAAACGAACACTGAATACAAACTAAACAAAACAACAAACGACCGTGAAGCTAAATGACGTAAGTGCATAGACAAGCAACAAACGTTCAACATAGACAATTACCCACAAAACCAATGCCTATGACTGCCTTAAATATGGCTCTCAATCAGAGACAAATGAACCACAGCTGCCTCTAATTGAGAACCAATCTAGGCAGCCATAGACATACAAACACCTAGACAAGACCCTGACCCCTTTACCATACAAAACCCCTAGACAATACAAAAACACATACATTCCCCATGTCACACCCTGACCTAACTAAAAAAATAAAGAAAACAAAGAATAGTAAGGCCAGGGCGTGACAGTACCCCCCCCCCCCCCCCCCCCCCCCCCCCCCCCCCCCCCCCCCCCCCCCCCCCCCCCAAAGGTGCGGACTCCGGCCGCACAACCTGACATTGAAGGGGAGGGTCCGGGGTGGGCCTTATTATGGCGGCGGCTCGGGTGCGGGACGTGGCCCCCACTCCACCATTGTCAATACCCGCTTTGGTGGCGCCTCTGGAGCGGCGACCCTTGTAGCAAGTCCCGGACTGAAGACCATCCCAGAGGGCGCCACCGGACGGATCGGTAGCTCCGGACTGAGGGGTAGCTCCGGACTGAGGGGTAGCTCCGGACTGAGGGGTAGCTCCGGACTGAGGGGTAGCTCCGGACTGAGGGACGGCAGCTCCGGACTGAGGGACGGCAGCTCCGGACTGAGGGACGGCAGCTCCGGACTGAGGGACGGCAGCTCAGGACTGAGGGACGGCAGCTCCGGACTGAGGTACGGCAGCTCCGGACTGAGGGACGGCAGCTCCGGACTGAGGGACTGCAGCTCCGGACTGAGGGACGGCAGCTCATGGCTGGCTGACGGATCTGGCTGCTCATGGCTGGCTGACGGATCTGGCTGCTCATGGCTGGCTGACGGATCTGGCTGCTCATGGCTGGCTGACGGATCTGGCTGCTCATGGCTGGCTGACGGATCTGGCTGCTCATGGCTGGCTGACGGATCTGGCTGCTCATGGCTGGCTGGCGACTTTGGCTGCTCATGGCTGGCTGGCGACTCTGGCAGAACCTGGCTGACTGGCGGCTCTGGCAGATCCTGGCTGACTGGCGGCTCTGGCAGATCCTGGCTGACTGGCGGCTCTGGCAGATCCTGGCTGATTGGCGGCTCTGGAAGATCCTGGCTGGTTGGCGGCTCTGGAAGACCCTGGTTGGTTGGCGGCTCTGGCAGATCCTGGCTGACTGGCGGCTCTAGCGGCTCCTGACTGACGAACGGCTCTGACGGCTCGGGACAGACGGGCGGCTCTAATGGCTCGGGGCAGACGGATGGCTCAGATGGCGCTGGGCAGACGGATGGCTCAGATGGTGCTGGGCAGACGGATGGCTCAGATGGCGCTGGGCAGACGAGCAGTTCAGGCGCCGCTGGGCAGACGGCAGACTCTGGCCGACTGAGGCGCACTGTAGGCCTGGTGCGTGGTGCCGGAACTGGTGGTACCGGGCTGGGGACACGCACCTGAAGGCTAGTGCGGGGAGAAGGAACAGGGCATACTGGACCCTGGAGACGCACATTAGGCCTAGTGCGTGGTGCCGGAACTGGTGGTACCGGGCTGGGGACACGCATCTCAGGGCTAGTGCGGGGAGCAGGAACAGGACGCACAGGACTCTGGAGACGCACAGGAGGCGTGGTGCGTGGTGTAGGCACTGGTGGTAATGGGCTGGAGACATGCACCATAGGGCTAGTGCGTGGAGGAGGCACAGGGCTCTGGAGACGCACAGGAAGCCTGGTGCGTGGTGTAGGCACTGGTGGTACTGGGTTGGGGCGGGGAGGTGGCGCCGGAAATACCGGACCGTGCAGGCGTACTGGCTCCCTTGAGCACTGAGCCTGCCCAACCTTACCTGGTTGTATGCTCCCCGTCGCCCGACCAGTGCGGGGAGGTGGAATAACCCGCACCGGGCTATGTAGGCGAACCGGGGACACCATGCGTAAGGCTGGTGCCATGTAAGCCGGCCCGAGGAGACGCACTGGTGGCCAGATGCGTTGGGCCGGCTTCATGACATCCGGCTCAATCCTCAATCTAGCCCTGCCAGTGCGGGGAGGTGGAATAACCCGCACCGGGCTATGAACACGTACAGGAGACACCATGCGCTCTACTGCGTAACACGGTGTCTGCCCGTACTCTCGCTCTCCACGGTAAGTACAGGGAGTATGCGCAGGTCTCCTACCTGACTTCGCCACACTCCCTTTTAGCCCCCCCCCCCCAATAAATTTTTGGGTTGTACTCGCGGGCTTCCAGCCTTGCTTCCGTGCTGCCTCCTCATATCGCCTCCTCTCGGCTTTAGCTGCCTCCAGCTCTTCACGAGGGAGGCGATATTCTCCCGGTTGTGCCCAAGGTCCCTTTCCATCCAATATCTCCTCCCATGTCCATGAATCCTTTATGCGCTGCTCCCGTTGCTGCTTTACACGCCGCTTGGTCCGATTCTGGTGGGTAATTCTGTCACGATCGTCTATGGGTGAGAGAGAGGACCAAGGCGCAGCGTGTGCAAAATACATTCTCTTTTATTTAGAGAAGGGAAAAACACGAAACGAACACTGAATACAAACTAAACAAAACAACAAACGACCGTGAAGCTAAATGACGTAAGTGCATAGACAAGCAACAAACGTTCAACATAGACAATTACCCACAAAACCCCAATGCCTATGACTGCCTTAAATATGGCTCTCAATCAGAGACAAATGAACCACAGCTGCCTCTAATTGAGAACCAATCTAGGCAGCCATAGACATACAAACACCTAGACAAGACCCTGACCCCTTTACCATACAAAACCCCTAGACAATACAAAAACACATACATTCCCCATGTCACACCCTGACCTAACTAAAAAAATAAAGAAAACAAAGAATACTAAGGCCAGCGCGTGAAACCTACTGTAACTGTGGACTATTCAAAATGTGAGATTTCATGTAGCTATTGTCCTTAGGGAGACAGAAACCTACTGTAACTGTGGACTATTCAAAATGTGAGATTTCATGTAGCTATTGTCCTTAGGGAGACAGAAACCTACTGTAACTGTTGACTATTCAAAATGTGAGACTTCATGTAGCTATTGTCCTTAGGGAGAGACTTTAACTCACAGCTCAACCTCTCTCTTTCTCTCTCTCTCTCTCTCTCTCTCTCTCTCTCTCTCTCTCTCTCTCTCTTTCTCTCTCTCTCTCTCTCTCTCTTTCTCTCTCTCTCTCTCTCTTCTCTCTCCTTCCTCAACCTTTCTCTTCTCTCTCTCTCTTCTCTCTCTTTTTCTCTCTCCTTCCACAATCTCTCTCTCTTCTCTCTCTTCTCTCTCCTCTCTCTCTTTTTCTCTCTCCTTCCTCAACCTCTCTCTCTCTCCCTCACTCTTTCTCTCTCCCTCCCTCCCTCCATCTCTAAGTAAGCCATCTATTATGTGAATTTGAATCAGGTTCCTTCTCAACACAGAAGGGAATTAAAAATGCTTGTAATGTGTTACACGCTGACGTTTCTATAAAAGCTTTTTTTTGTATCTATAAAAATAAATTGTAAACATTTATCATGTTGATTCAACTTCAAAGGGAAACACATGAACAAGCATTCTGGTCTTTCAGAGGAGAGGACATGCATGAATTCCATGAAGCTGTGTTTTACGATACAGTATGTGTTCATTTTGTAGGTTAATGCCCATTTGTAAAAGACTTGGTGCTCCTTTCATCCATCACCCCAATCATCTAGATTATACAGAGTCCTCCCTGGGGCAGCCGAAGACACACAAAGACAGAGATCCATGGAAACCGACGCCTACCGTTAAAACATTTCAAATGAACCGTTATTTGGCCTTGTTTTTTTAAAGGGGAGACATCAATATAGACTATTGATATGGTATATTTTGTAGTATATGCACACTGACCTCACAAAATGAATTGCCATGTAAATGGACCCTAAAGTTATGGTGTGGAGGGGTGGGGGGGGGGGGGGGGGGGGCTGCTGTAACGGAACAACGACACCAAAACCACCAGTGTATTTCCTACTTCCCAAACCGTCATTTGCAATAAGGAAGTGCATTAACGACACGCTGTGAATGAACAGCAGAGAAAATGGATCAGATATATGAATCAGCATCCCAACACATAAATCCCATTATAATATGAGGCAGGGTGGTGATGAGTTTCAGCTGTAACTCCACTAGTTATATTTACAGACATATCACATCCAGCTATACTGGTCTATAACCTTATCCTTACAGACATATCACATCCAGCTATACTGGTCTATAGTCTAGTCCTTACAGACATATCACATCCAGCTATACTGGTCTATAGCCTTATCCTTACAGACATATCACATCCAGCTATACTGGTCTATAACCTTATCCTTACAGACATATCACATCCAGCTATACTGGTCTATAGCCTTATCCTTACAGACATATCACATCCAGCTATACTGGTCTATAGTCTAGTCCTTACAGACATATCACATCCAGCTATACTGGTCTATAGTCTAGTCCTTACAGACATATCACATCCAGCTATACTGGTCTATAGTCTAGTCCTTACAGACATATCACATCCAGCTATACTGGTCTAAAGCCTTATCCTAACAGACATATCACATCCAGCTATACTGGTCTATAGTCTTATCCTTACAGACATATCACATCCAGCTATACTGGTCTATAGTCTAGTCCTTACAGACATATCACATCCAGCTATACTGGTCTATAGTCTAGTCCTTACAGACATATCACATCCAGCTATACTGGTCTATAACCTTATCCTTACAGACATATCACATCCAGCTATACTGGTCTATAGCCTTATCCTTACAGACATATCACATCCAGCTATACTGGTCTATAGCCTTATCCTTACAGACATATCACATCCAGCTATACTGGTCTATAGCCTTATCCTTACAGACATATCACATCCAGCTATACTGGTCTATAACCTTATCCTTACAGACATATCACATCCAGCTATACTGGTCTATAGTCTAGTCCTTACACGACGATATCAGCATCCAGCTATACTTGTCTAGAGTCTAGTCCTAACAGGACATATCACATCCAGCTATACTGGTCTATAGTCTAGTCCTTACAGACACTATCACATCCAGCTCTACTGGTCTATAACCTTTATCCTTAAAGGACATGATCACATTCCAGCTATACTGGTCTATAACCTTACCTTACAGGACATATCACATCCAGCATCCTGGTCTATGTCTAGTCCTCAAATCACCCCAAGCTACGGTCTATAGTCTTAGTCCTTACAGACATATCACATCCAGCTATTTTACTGGTCTATAGTCTAGTCCTTACAGGACACTATCACATCCAGCTATTACTTGGTCTATAGTCTAGTCCTTACAGACATATCACATCCAGCTATACTGGTCTATAAGTCCTAGTCCTTACAGACATATCACATCCAGCTCATACTGGTCCTATCAGTCTATCCTAACAGACATATCACATCCAGCTATACTGGTCTATAGTCTTCGTCCTTAACAGACACTATCACATACAGCATACTGGTCTATAAGTCCTTAGTCCTTACAGACATATCACATCCAGCTATACTGGTCTATAACCTTATCCTTACAGACATATCACATCCAGCTATACTGGTCTATAACCTTATCCTTACAGACATATCACATCCAGCTATACTGGTCTATAACCTTATCCTTACAGACATATCACATCCAGCTATACTGGTCTATAGCTATCCTTACGACATATCACATCCAGCTATACTGAGTAGGGTCTATAGTTAGTCCTTACAGACATATCACATCCAGCTATACTGGTTCATAACCTTATCCTTACAGACATATCACATCCAGCACTCTATACTGGTCTATAGTCTATCCTTACAGACATATCACCATCCAGCTTTACTGTCTATAACCTTATCCTTACAGACATATCACATCCAGCCTATACTGGTCTATAACCTTATCCTTACCAGACTATATCACATCCAGCTATACTGTCTATAACCTTATCCTTACAGACATATCACATCCAGCTATACTGGTCTATAGCCTTATCCTAAACAGACATATCACATCCAGCTATACTGGTCTATAGCCTTATCCTTACAGACATATCACATTCAGCTATACTGGTCTATAGCCTTATTCTTACAGACATATAACATCCAGCTATACTGGTCTAAATTCTAACAGACATATCACATCCAGCTATACTGGTCTATTAGCCTTATCCTAACAGACATATCACATCCAGCTATACTGGTCTATATCTATCTTACAGACATATAACATCCAGCTATACTGGTCTATAATCCTAACAGACATATCACATCCAGCTATACTGGTCTATAACCTTATCCTTACAGACATATCCTCCAGCTATACTGGTCTATAGCCTATCCTACAAAAATACTACAATAGAAAACTTTCTTATATTTTTTTTTTTTTTTTTTTCACAATCACATCCAGCTATACTGGTCTATAGCCTATCTTTAACAGACATATCACATCCAGCTATACTGGTCTATAGCCTTATCCTTACAGACATATCACATCCAGCTATTTACTGGTCTTTTAACTTATCCTTACAGACATATCACATCCAGCTATACTGATCAAGCCTTATCCTTACAGACATATCACATCCAGCTATAATGGTCTATAGCCTTATCCTTACAGACATTCACATCCAGCTATACTGGTCTATAGCCTTATCCTACAGACATATCACTATCAAGCTATACTGGCTATAGCCTTATCCTTACAGACATATCACCACCCAGCTTATACTGGTCTATAGCCTTATCCTTACAGACATATCACATCCAGCTATACTGGTCTATAACCTTATCCGTACAGACATATCACATCCAGCTATACTGGTCTATAGTCTAGTCCTTACAGACATATCACACAGTAGATAGATAGAGTCTTTATACTGAGAGATCCCCATCAGACTCTCTCTGACTACAGTAGATAGAGTCTTTATACTGAGAGATCCCCACCAGACTCTCTCTGACTACAGTAGATAGAGTCTTTATACTGAGAGATCCCCATCAGACTCTCTCTGACTACAGTAGATAGAGTCTTTATACTGAGAGATCCCCACCAGACTCTCTCTGACTACAGTAGATATATAGAGTCTTTATACTGAGCACTGGAAAGGTCAAGCTTATCATATAGTGGATTTCTCTGTTTCTCTGTTTCTCTCTGTCTCTCTTTTTCCATTTCTCTCTGTCTCTGTCTCTCTCTGTCTCTGTTTCTCTGGCTCTGTTTCTCTGTCTCTGTGTCTCTCATTCTCTGTTTCTCTCTTTCTCCTTTAGTTATACAGGTTAGCACATTAGCACAATGAAAATGGATATCTCCGTGTGATACCTTTGTCTCAAAATGTCTCCTGAAAACTGATCTCCCACCACAACCAATGTTTCAGTTTCCTTCAGCAGAGTTTTTCCTCTTGTTCCTAAATATAACAAAACCCAGACCCGAAAACTAAGCTATCCAATAGGAGTGTGTTCTACTCCAGCGTTCAGGCCTATTGATTGAACAGAGGCCAGGTAATCTCACACAGGATAGGTAGACCAATATAAATACCCTTCAAATATGATTCACAACTCAAATTAAAAACTGTCATAAAATGAACGTTAGGTATTGACAGATTCCGCCCCCCCCCCCCCCCCCCCAGTGTTACGGCTCCAATAAAATATTTCACCTAGTATTGAACGTCTATTGTCATCAGCCTAGATGTGTTTTGATCCCAATGTCTTATCAAAACCTCCGTGTGTCTGTAGAAATAACGCAAGGTTTTAATATTTTAGTCGACGTTTGGAAAAAAAACAAAAAAAAGCCCCATCCTCTTCTCAGATGTCTGACAGCCTGTAGTGTGTAAACACAAGTCATAAAACGTGGAGAATACTTGAGAGGTGAGGAAAAACAATCATAACATAGAAAGAGGCAACTGTTTTGTAGACGGTAACCCTGATAAGATGCCCCCTCTAAAGAGATCCATTTTATAAACATGACTGTGCAGCTGTACTCAGAACTACAGTATTGGACCACATCTACCATTGATAGAATGGATTGTAGTCCCGTCCCTTTGTCACAATGGGAAAAGGAAAACGTTTCCCAGATTGTAAACAGACAAGTGAAGCTCTACTATTGTATCAAATCAAATCAAATGTATTTATAAAGCCCTTCTTACATCAGCTGATGTCACAAAGTGCTGTACAGAAACCCAGCCTAAAACCTCCCAAAACAGCAAGCAATGCAGGTGTAGAAGCACGGTGGCTTGGAAAAACTCCCTAGAAAGGCCAGAATCTAGGAAGAAACCTAGAGAGGAACCAGGCTATGAGGGGTGGCCAGTCCTCTTCTGGCTGTGCCGGGTGGAGATTATAACAGAACATGGCCAAGATGATTAAATGTTCATAGATGACCAGCAGGGTCAGATAATAATAATCACAGTGGTCGTACCTCATGAGTCCGTCACTAGAATGTAGAGAACGACAGTAAGATATTCCATTTGGAATTAACACCCAAAACAATGACTTCAAGCTACCTGATGAATCTATCTATACGACTTAGAATTCAGAGCTTCTGACACATTCCATTTGGAGTCGAGAAATTCCTCCCAATGAACCCAAGATCACAACACTCTATCTGAATATGTCTACTGAACAATGGACATTACTGCTGAGGTTGTTAAGTAGTGTGTGTGTGTGTGTGTGTGTGTGTGTGTGTGTGTGTGTGTGTGTGTGTGTGTGTGTGTGTGTGTGTGTGTGTGTGTGTGTGTGTGTGTGTGTGTGTGTGTGTGTGTGCCTGCGTGTGTGCGTGCGCATATGTGTACCTGAGAGCCTGAGTGTGTGAAACAGAGAGCGTGAGAGAGACAGAGAGCGTGAGAGAGAGAGACAGAGAGCGTGAGAGAGACAGAGAGAGAGAGAAAGAGAGCGTGACAGAGAGCGTAACAGAGACAGAGAGAGAGAGAAAGAGAGAGCATGAGAGAGAGTGTGAGAGAGACAGAGAGAGAGAGCGTGACAGAGACAGAGAGAGAAAGAGAGAGAGAAAGAGAGAGAGAGAGAGAGGAAGAGAGAGAGAGAGAGAGAGAGAGAGAGAGAGAGAGAGAGAGAGAGAGAGAGAGAGTTGCTGTTCAACACAGTAATATAACACTGCTGCAACATATTTAATAGAATGCCTGGACAGAAATCAGTTGAATTGATGAGAAATCCAAACCTAAATCAAAGTTGAATATAAAGAAATAAACAGAGGACACGTTGCCAATAGTCTAAATATGACACCTCAGGACACCTCAGGACACCTCAGGACACCTCAGGACACCTCAGGACACCTCAGCACACCTCGGGACACCTCGGGACACCTCGGGACACCTAAGGACACCTCAGCACACCTCAGGACACCTCAGGACACCTCAGGACACATCAGGACACTTCAGGACACCTCGGGACACCTCAGGAAACCTCAGGACACCTCAGGACACGTTGACAATAGTCCAAATATAACACCTCAGGACACGTTGACAATAGTCCAAATATAACACCTCAGGACACGATAGACCAAATAAGCAGTACGATTCCTCACAGTGAGATGTTTATTTAAACAATTAATTATCCATCTGCTATTTGTCCATTTACATATTCAGAACAGAAAATATTTGCAATATTGTCTTATGCAATGTGTTGTTTTTTGCTAGCTGAGATGAGTGAGATTTGTTATGTTTAATAAACTATCAACAAGTCAATCTGTTGTTCAGATAATCTGTGTGTGTATGAATGATTATTAATCTGTGTGTGTATGAATGATTATTAATCTGTCTGGGTGTGAATGATTATTAATCTGTCTGGGTGTGAATGATTATTAATCTGTGTGGGTATGAATGATTATTAATCTGTCTGGGTGTGAATGATTATTAATCTGTGTGGGTTTGAATGGTTATTAATCTGTGGGGTGTGATGATTATTAATCTGTGTGGTGTGAATGGTTATTAATCGGTGTATGATGATATAATGTCTGGGTGTGAAGATTATTAATATCTGTGGGTGTGAATGATTATTAATCTGTGTGGGTGAATGTTATTAATCTGTGTGGGTAGTGATGATATTAATCTGTCTGTGGGTGTGAATGATTATTAATCTGTCTGGGTGTGAATGATTATTAATCTTCGGGTGTGAATGATTATATCTGTGTGGTGTGAATGATTATAATCTGTGTGAGTGTGAATGATTATTAATCTGTCTGGGTGTAAGATTATTATCTGTGGGTGTGAATGATTATAATCTGTCTGGGTGTGAATGATTATTAATCTGTCTGGGTGTGAATGATTATTAATCTGTGTGGGTATGAATGATTATTAATCTGTCTGGGTGTGAATGATTATTAATCTGTGTGGGTTTGAATGGTTATTAATCTGTGTGGGTGTGAATGATTATTAATCTGTGTGGGTGTGAATGGTTATTAATCTGTGTGTATGAATGATTATTAATCTGTCTGGGTGTGAATGATTATTAATCTGTGTGGGTGTGAATGATTATTAATCTGTGTGGGTGTGAATGATTATTAATCTGTGTGGGTGTGAATGATTATTAATCTGTGTGTGTATGATGATTATAATCTGTGTGGGTGTGAATGATATTAATCGCGTCTGGTGTGAATGATTATTAATCTGTCTGGGTGTGAATGATTATTAATCTGTGTGGGTGTGAATGATTTTTAATCTGTGTGGGTGTGAATGATTATTAATCTGTGTGGGTGTGAATGATTATTAATCTGTGTGGGTGTGAATGATTATTAATCTGTGTGGGTGTGAATGATTATTAATCTGTGTGGGTGTGAATGATTTGAATCTGTCTGGGTGTGAATGATTATAATCTGTGGGGGTGAATGATATTAATCTGTCTGGGTGTGAATGATTATAATCTGTGTTGTGTGAGTGATTATTAATCTGTTGGGGTGGAATGATTATTAATCTGTGTGGGTATGAATGATTATTAATCTGTGTGTGGTTGTGAATGATTATTAATCTGGGTGAGGTGAATGATTATTAATCTGTCTGGGTGTGAATGATTATTAATCTGTCTGGGTATGAATGATTATTAATCTGTGTGAGTGTGAAGATATTATCTGTCTGGGTGGTGAATGATGATTATTAATCTGTCTGGGTGTGAATGATTATTAATCTGTCTGGGTGTGAATGATTATTAATCTGTGTGGGTGTGAATGATTATTAATCTGTGTGAGTGTGATTGATTATTAATCTGTGTGAGTGTGATTGATTATTAATCTGTGTGGGTTTGAATGATTTTTAATCTGTGTGGGTTGAATGATTATTAATCGTGTGAGTGTGATTGATTATTAATCTGTGTTGAGTGTGATGATATTCTGTGTGGGTTTGAATGATTTTTAATTGTGTGGGTTTGAATGATTTTAATCTGTGTGGGTGTGAATGATTATTAATCTGTCTGGGTGTGAATGATTATTAATCTGTCTGGGTGTGAATGATTATTAATCTGTGTGGGTGTGAATGATTATTAATCTGTCTGGGTGTGAATGATTATTAATCTGTGTTGGTGTGAATGATTATTAATCTGTCTGGGTGTGAATGATTATTAATCTGTGTGGGTATGAATGATTATTAATCTGTGTGGGTGTGAATGATTATTAATCTGTGTGAGTGTGAATGATTATTAATCTGTCTGGGTGTGAATGATTATTAATCTGTCTGGGTGTGAATGATTATTAATCTGTGTGGGTGTGAATGATTATTAATCTGTGTGAGTGTGAATGATTATTAATCTGTGTGAGTGTGATTGATTATTAATCTGTGTGGGTTTGAATGATTTTTAATCTGTGTGGGTGTGAATGATTATTAATCTGTGTGGGTGTGATGATTATTAATCTGTCTGGGTGGTTGAATGATTATTAATCTGTGGGGGTATGAATGATTATTAATCTGTGTGAGGTGTGAATGATTATAATCTGTGTGAGTGTGAATGATTTATCGTTGGGTGTGATGATTAATTAATCTGTCTGGTGTGAAATGATTATTAGCTGTCTGGGGTGTGAATGATTATTAATCTGTGTGGGTGTGATTGATTATTAATCTGTGTGGTGTGATTGATTATTAATCTGTGTGAGTGTGATTGATTATTAATCTGTGTGGGTTTGAATGATTTTTAATCTGTGTGGGTGTGAATGATTATTAATCTGTGTGGGTGTGAATGATATAATTGGGGTGGTGAATGATTATTAATCTGTGGGGTGTGAATGATTATTAATCTGTGTGGGTGTGAATGATTATTAATCTGTTCTGGGTGTGAATGTTTATTAATCTGTCTGGTTGTGAGATTATTAATCTGTGTGGTTGTGAATGATTATTAATCTGTGGTGGGTGGAATGATTATTAATCTGTCTGGGTTGTGAATGATATTAATCTGTTGGTGATGATATAATCTGTGTGGGTGTGATGATTATTAATCTGTGTGGTGTGAATGATTATTAATCTGTGTGGATGAATGATTTTAATCTGTCTGGGTGTGAAGATATAATCTGTGTGGGTTTGAAGGTTATTAATCTGTGTGGGTGTGAATGATTATTAATCTGTGTGGGTGTGAAAGGTTATAATCGTGATGATGATTATAATGTCTGGTGAATGATTATTAATCTGTTGTGGGTGTGAATGATTATTAATCTGTGTGGGTGTGAATGATTATTAATCTGTCTGGGTGTGAATGATTATTAATCTGTGTGGGTATGAATGATATTAATCTGTGTGGGGTGTGAATGATTATTAATCTGTCTGGGTGTGGAATGATATTAATCTGTCTGGGTGTGAATGATTATTAATCGTGTGGGTGTGAAATGATTATTAATCTGTGTGAGTGTGATTGATTATTAATCTGTGTGAGTGTGATTGATTATTAATCTGTGTGGGTTTGAATGATTTTTAATCTGTGTGGGTGTGAATGATTATTAATCTGTGTGGGTGTGAATGATTATTAATCTGTGTGGGTGTGAATGATTATTAATCTGTGTGGGTGTGAATGATTATTAATCTGTCTGGGTGTGAATGATTATTAATCTGTCTGGGTGTGAATGATTATTAATCTGTGTGGGTGTGAATGATTATTAATCTGTGTGGGTGTGATGATATATATCTGTCTGGGTGTGAATGATTATTAATCTGTCTGGGTGTGAATGATTATTAATCTGTGTGGGTGTGAATGATTATTAATCTGTGTGAGTTGTGAATGATTATTAATCTGTGTGGGTGTGAATGATTATTAATCTGTCTGGGTGTGAAGATGTTAATCTGTGGGTTTGAATGGGTATTAATCTGTGTGTGGGTGTGAATGATTATTAATCTTGGGGGTGTGAATGGTTATTAATCTGTGTGTATGAATGATTATTAATCTGTCTGGGTGTG